>NW_007391268.1:0-1293 GCF_000475195.1 Diaphorina citri | reverse complement strand
ATCCATCTTTTAGGGCTGTTTGTTTGTCTTTATACCTAAGCCTCAAAATCAGCTTTTTGTGTATGAAGTTGTCCTCACTAAGCTGAATATACCCCCAAAACATGCTTTCTGAGACAGTCTACGTTCCTGTACTTATTGGATACTGAGTACCTACTTATTTTATATTAATCCTATGATCATAAAATTTGATGGTCATGTGGTGTTCATGTATGAGGCTTTGTGACTTTTGAAACACAAGTGTTCAATAGGGCACTCTAGTGTTGAGCAATTGATCATTGACCACCTGTTAAATTATCACCTAGTGATGTCAGTAGACAAACTGGAGACTATTCCATTTTCCATGAGGAACTTAACACTTTAGATTTTGCACTTAGCAATAGCATGACATTAAACAGGAGGCCATAGTGGGGTTTTTCACCTGGTTAAGTACCTGTAAATTAAAAATAATGATTAGTAAACAGGCAAAAACATTGCATTGTTGAAGCTCTTTTAAGCCTTCTCCCTTGAGGATTGATGTAATTTTAAGTTTTGACATAAAAATAATCTGTTCCAAGCTTCCAAGTAATCAGAAGAACACTGACAATTTTTTCAAATTTTCTTCGATGCCCTTTACTCTTCTTAGCTCAGATCAATTTTATGGTCAAAATATATCAAAATTATGTACCTACCTACCTATTGTTTTATGCTAAGGATACCAAATAATGTCATATTAATGATCCTAGGTTTTATTATCCAAAGAAAAACAAAGGAAAAGACAGTGTTCCTCTAATTGCTTGACACTGTGTATCAGTGTTCCTCTAATTGCTTGACACTGTGTATCAGTATTCCTCTAATTGCTTGATACTGTGTATCAGTGTTCCTCTAATTGCTTGACACTGTGTATCAGTGTTCCTCTAATTGCTTGACACTGTGTATCAGTGTTCCTCTAATTGCTTGACACTGTGTATCAGTGTTCCTCTGTGTATCACTTGGCACAGTGTATTTACAAAGAGTGAATCACCAGAAAGTAACCCGTTGAAATATTTGCAATCGAAAAACGAGTACAAATTTTTGTCGATGGTGGGATTCGAACACGGGACCTTCTGAATGGCAAGCAAGCGCGTTACCACTGGACCAACCGTGCCCCTAAACAAGCGTGCCCCTAATACTTGGTAAACATATTTATCATCTCTGTTAACTGAACACATTTATTTTCTCTTCAGGCTGGACGGTCGAAAGGACAGTTTGGATTCTCCCCTCCTCTCTCCCTCTGATTCAGACAAGAGTTCATCTTCAGTGAAAACTACCGATGTG
>NW_007391267.1:0-1293 GCF_000475195.1 Diaphorina citri | reverse complement strand
AATTTCAGGACTTTGCCTAAAGTCAAGAGCTGATTTGAACATTTTTTGCTGTAGAAATCGGCTAAGGCTTTAGTCTGCTATTTTCGGTTTTTAAGAGTCAGATTCCAAAGTCCCAATACAATATTATGAAGTTTTATTAAAGGTTCCTCTCGCTTCTTTCGTCTAATTTATTCATATTCAACGGTTTTTGAGAATATTTTTCTCATTTGTTTGTGTTGATTTTGATTCAATGAGTCCGATTTGTCTACTAAAGTTGCAAACGAACCACATAATTATGTGCATATTTACCTACAATTTACATACAATACACACGTGTGAGTAGGTGTGCATATTATGTGTCTATATTATGATTAGAGAAGTTTAGAATATGGCACTTATTTTTCCCAAATAAGACACTAAAAAACATGGCAATATGGTACTTATTTTGGAAAATATGGTATTTATTTTTTCAAAACATGGCAAAATATGAACTAAATTTGCAAACGAACCACATAATTATGTGCATATTTACCTACAATTTACATACAATACACACGTGTGAGTAGGTGTGCATATTAGGTCTATATTATGATCAGAGAAGTTTAGAATATGGCACTTATTTTTCCCAAATAAGACACTAAAAAATATGGCAATATGGCACTTATTTTGGAAAATATGGCATTTATTTTTTCAAAACATGGCAAAATATGACTTTTTAGGCTTTTTATGACATTTTTCCAAATTTTGCTAAAATATGGCAAAATAGTATGGCGCCATGGCAATATGGCATTTGAACTTCTCTGATTATGATTTATGATCAATTTTTCATATTGATTAATTTTCCTCGAACTCATTAGCAGGTATCAATGTATCATCTAGTTATCTTCTAGATATTATATGGATCTTATAGCCATATATATGTACTTGATTAATTTTCCTCGAACTCATTAGCAGGTATCAATGTATCATCTAGTTATCTTCTAGATATTATATGGATCTTATAGCCATATATGTGTACATAATATTATAATATGGTCTTATACCCCCAGGATCCCAGGAAGATTCCTATTTTTCATAGAATCCTATTGATTTTCCTCGATTTCTTCATTATTTTAAATAATTATATATGTACACGTGTCTACGTGTATATACATAGAATAGATTTTCATTGATTTCTTTGTTCGAGGGATACCTAGATGAGATGCCAATAGTTGGCTACTGACCTCCCAGTTCTAATAGATTTGAAGCCCGTAGCTATTTGAGCTATTTCATCAAGAATGTGTATAATTACTCGTATGTCGATGTCGAATATAG
>NW_007391266.1:0-1293 GCF_000475195.1 Diaphorina citri | reverse complement strand
GGTAACAGGTCCTGTGGTCTTTTTGGATCCATTGATTCCACATCTCTTGAAGTCCATGTCAGTTACTTGTGTTATATTTTTCTAGATAGGGCAAGGTTTCCCTCTAAACTAGGGTTTGTAAGGGTTCATTGATCAGTGAAACGAAAGCCTGAGAAAATCTCTCTCATTATTACTGCCTGTCAAACCATCTAGGTATTCTAGGCACATTCAGCTTGTAAATCAAATTGGAAAGCTTACCACTGAATATTTTGAACTTCAACTAATCTCTAAATCTCTGCAAAGCATTCTACATATCAGACACCTCGTATGCAAGATACAAAAAACAATCACTCATTTCAAGTGTTCCGAGTCAGGAAATCATACGTTTTTTCTTCACTTCATATTGCAACTTGGAACGAGGCTATTTCAAGTTAATCATACACGACATACGTTTTTTCTTCACTTCATATTGCAACTTGAAACGAGGCTATTTCAAGTTAATCATACACGGAGCCTTGTATTTACAACGTTATTTATATCCTCTACTACTGTGTTACTCTCAATTCATTAACTTTTGAGATAACTTTCTTCCGTACCAAACTATCTGGTGTCGAGTTGTGGACGTGTGGTGTTGTTTATGATCTCTTGTTCCAGTTCATTACCATTGCTACTACTGGTGATTGCCATGTTAAGCTGGCTGCCATTTGGATTATTGTAATCGGGTCGAGGAAATCAGTAGGTGTAGATAGGATTCGATACAACCATCAAGGCTTTTTATAAAAGCATCAACTTTTGAATTAACAAATTGAAAATTTGAATTAACAAAAAATACAAATTAAGGAAAAAACTGCTCTTTTGGTAAGGCAAATCTGTTTTCTTTAAGAGCTCAGAAAAACTACCAACAAACCTGACAATTTTACCGTTGATACAATTGGCATGCTTATAATTTCTCAACTTAACAGTCAACTTATTACAACTGATTGCAACTTTGATGCAATCCAGCTTCTATGATCTCTAAAGACCTACGTAGGCATAGTGTACAGCTGCAAAGTATTCCTTGCATTGCAACTGTTGTTGACGGATGAGCACACACGTTAGATATAATAGTAAATTAACTGACAAAGCTCTCACACATGGTGTGCTAGTTGAACTTGACACAATCAATCAAAACAATATGACTGCCACCGCGAACTTGACATCAAATATGACAAGATGGGATGCAAACACACATCTCGAGCAAGAAAGAAATGCAATTACACGAGAAACAAGTGAAGGATGCGATATAGTAGTGGTAATTGAAGAGATACAGCACAA
>NW_007391265.1:0-1294 GCF_000475195.1 Diaphorina citri | reverse complement strand
TTTCCCTCGCTCTCTCTTTCCGTTTATCCTTTTTCTCCCTCCCTCTATTTATTTTCTTTCTCTCCCCCTTTCTTTCCTATGTTTCCCTCGCTCTCTCTTTCCTCTTATCCTTTTTCTCTCTCCCTCCTATTCAGTATTTTTCTCTCTTCTTCCTTTTATCTCTTTCTCCCTCCCTCTCATTCTCTTTAGTCGGACGTATCAATCTATTGTGAATTATTTAGCAGTTTCTGATGGCCGTAAGATCTCAAGGAGAGGGAGATTTAGATTCAAAAGCTTCAAATATTAATAAGGTATTATACCTACCCCCTACCTTAAGTATTAGTTTACGTTAAGACTCTTAAGATAAAGCAAGAGATAATAATTAAGGTATAAGTGTTAAGTGGACTGAAGGAAAGAGGTTAGAAAAGAAAAGATTTACAGAATTTTTCTCTCTTCTTCCTTTTATCTCTTTCTCCCTCCCTCTCATTCTCTTTAGTCGGACGTATCAATCTATTGTGAATTATTTAGCACTTTCTGATGGCCTTAAGATCTCAAGGAGGGGGAGATTTGGTTTCAAAAGCTTCAAATATTAATAAGGTATTATACCTACCCCCTACCTAAGTATTAGTTTACGTTAGGACCCTTAAGATAAAGCAAGAGATAATAATTAAGCTATAAGTATTAAGTGAACTGAAGGAAAGAGATTAGAAAAGAGAAGATTTACAGAGAACTCTGAGTGCATTTTTTTTTGTCTTATCTTCCCGAAATCGAAGAGAGAAGGAAGACAGGATAGGAGAAAGCCAGTCGTTCCGAGAACGAACATTATGCGTTCGGGATAAAATCCGCCCCGGGCGGGAATCGAACCCGCGGTCTAGCGCTTACAAGGCAGACGCGCTACCAACCAAGCTAACTAGGCTTCGAGAGAAAGAGGGAGAGGGGGAGAGTTCTGGATGACTGTCTGGAGAAAAGTATCAGGGACAACAATGAAAGTTGGTTACTTATTTAAGTTTTCTTTTTCCTGATAATATTCTTTCTGTAAACCTTTTGAATATTTGATCACGCTCGTTTTAAAACTAAGAATGAAGGGAAAAAGACAGAAAGAGAGAGAGAGAGAGAGAGAGAGAGAGAGGAGAAAAAGAGAAGTGTGTGAGTGAGAGAGACTAATGGTACACTATGAACTGTAGAAGTAGAACTAAGAGAGAAAAAAATCTGAACTTGGTTCTAACTAGGGAACTTATAGTACTTATCTAGAAATAAGACACCAGGAAAATGGCAGGGACATAAATAGGTACTTAAATATGTAGGGGGGAGGGGG
>NW_007391264.1:0-1294 GCF_000475195.1 Diaphorina citri | reverse complement strand
TTCGACCCTTTTTTTTTTTTTTTAAGACAACACAATTAAATTCGAAGCCAAGGGAACTAAAAAAAACACTATGCATTTCACAAGTTTAATAATTCAAACGACATCCAGCGCACCCTGTAGAAAATATTCTAATATAATGTTGGTAACTTAAAATTCTACTCTACGACATAAGGCAAGCAATAAATTCCAGAATGATTTTGATAACGAATAATATAAATTGATTATGTAAATAGCCATTTAACAACGCATAATATGAAGCCAAAATTGTAAACAAATGTTTAAAATGGTAACACGAATGTTTGTATCAAATTCAATTTGATTTATTCTCGCTAAAGTGTATAATACTTATAATAAAAAACAAAAACTGAAGCAACATACAAAATATAGTATGTTCACAAATTTATATCCGGTTGGTTTTCCTTGAAATCAGCTTGGTATGAGGAGACACATAAAGACAGGTGCATCTTAATTTTTGAGACATTTTTTCTTTGGTTTCCAAAAATAAAGCTGGTTTCAAAAAAAAGTTGATTGATCATAAAGAAGTGGACATCCTACATCTTATAGTGTATAAGCATCGCCCTCAAATATTCAATAGGGACTTCTCATAAATCTATCGAGTAAATATGTAGGTATAACTTACATAAGTGAGTTTATTTTGTACTGTTCTTGAGGTGAATCATCAACATAAGCATGGCAATTATCGAATCCTGTGTCTGAACATTCTTCTCAGGCAAAAATGGAATCTCCAAACTGGAATACAAAATATCAGAAGAAACTAAGTAAGTTATCAAGTAGGTGTTAAATGTTTTGAAGTTGTATGGTGTACCCGAATTCCCTGAACCTGACCCAGTAAACAATATAATCTGAACATACGAGTATTTGTGTGTCAACATGTTTAATCAATTTTCGTAATAATTGTACATAACATGTCATTTTGAAAATGTGATTAAAAAACGAATTGCCTCAAACAAAAGTGGATAACTTACCATTATTCATTGGAAGAATTCCGGTTTGATGAAGCTGAGAAGATCGTTAGTGGACATCTGAGTGATCTGACTCAAATTATCTGAATTGACCAAACTGTTCATCTGCTGAGGTATTGTCACAGGTGGTGTGGCCATGGTGGGGGGCTCTTTAGATTTCTCCAGAGGAGGTACAGTAGATACAATGATGTCTAACATTTGCTGGGATGCTGCTGTAGTAGTTGAAGCTATAAGGTTAAGGATCTGTTCTTCAGACTTTGTGATCATGTTGGAGTCAGGTTCTGGAACCAAGGTGTTGTTGGCGGGGTCAA
>NW_007391263.1:0-1294 GCF_000475195.1 Diaphorina citri | reverse complement strand
AAATCCAGCCGTTCCTAGAACGAACTTTAGGATAAAGTTGGCCCCGGACGGGAATTAAGCCCTCGACCTGGCGCTTACAGGGCAAGATTTTTAATCAAGGTCACGGATGAGTTGAAAGGATAGGAGAAATCCAGCCGTTCCTAGAACGAACTTTAGGATAAAGTTGGCCCCGGACGGGAATTAAGCCCTCGACCTGGCGCTTACGAGGCAAGATTTTTAACCAAGGTCACGGATGAGTTGACAGTGATGATATGATATGCACGGTTTTCTCAAGCGGTGGGTTTGAACGTGAAGTTTTACGTGCCGATCATGTGATATTCAGGATTATTTACAAGAGGAGTGAATAAGTAGGGCCATCGGCTTTAATAGACGCCCTTTGTGACTGCGTTCTAGTTAGATCTTTTTTGACATGGATAAGGAGCAGTGATGATATGATATGCACGGTTTTCTCAAGCGGTGGGTTTGAACGTGAAGTTTTACGTGCCGATCATGTGATATTCAGGATTATTTCCTACACAATCACAGAACACATTAGACCAGACTTCTCCTTACAAGAGGAGTGAATAAGTACGGCCATCGGCTTTAATAGACGCCCCTTGTCACTGCGTTCTAGTTAGATCTTTTTTGACATGGATAAGGAGCTACACTGAGAAAAAAAATAGTGATAGGGTTCCACAATTTTGTGAATCTCAGGGCAGAAGAACTCTATCATTGAGTTAGTTCCCATTATTTGGGTGTCGAGCTTCCTGAATATTAGAGTGTCGGCACCCAGTCACTCGGTTAGGCTTCCGGCACCATAGTTTTTCTCTCTGTGTATCTTGCTGGAAGAGTATTCAAATAAATTGTAAGAGAAGTTGACCTAGCATTTCCTGTTCATGGTTCTTGGCTTTTGACAGTTGATCCTTCTAAAAATCTCCTATGACTCCTGTCAAACAGCACCGAGATCAAATTATTTTATCAAGCTAATGTGGACAGTGGACACAGAAAGGTATACAAGAACACCCTGTTTCTTCTCTGTTTTTCATCTGACGACAACAGAGGTCATAAGGTTCTCCAGAAAACGCATTTTTCTCATTCCTTTTCATGAGTTCCTTTTGGGTTCCTCTACCTCCTCAACCTTTTTTCTTCCTTCTCCTCCTCCGCCTTTCCCTCCTACTCTATTTTTCCCTCATCCTCCTTCTTCCTTCTCATTTGCCTTTGAGTTCATAATGTAAATTTATAGCCCCGTCCTTACAGCAGGTTGAAGATAATTTGTAATTTAATTTATGAACATTTTCCTTTCATTGCTCCGGTA
>NW_007391262.1:0-1294 GCF_000475195.1 Diaphorina citri | reverse complement strand
TGTTAATCTCAATATTTTTTTTTAATTTTTATAGTTTTTTCTGAGATAATAAAAAAAAATCATGAGAATCACCAATTGTAGACAACTATGTCTACAGTTTAGACAAGGAGTAAAATCATCAATAGAGAGAGTTATTGTATATGTTTAAAAATAAATAAAAATTGATTTATTAAAAGGAAAAAGTCATTATCATTCTTATCACAGAGAGTCCCGCATGCACGAGCTTTATGTACTTGTCTCAGAACTTCTGAGACAGAAGAAAATAATTCGTAGCTCCGTGAAAAATTGACACAATATGACAGTCGTATGAGTATGAAAGCGGAGACTTCAGGAATATTATTCCTGTTGCATGCTGGCAGATTCCGCTTTTACTGGTCAAATGTCAACTTACCTTTTGAAATCTTAAAAGAAAATACTGACCAGGGAAATTTTTAACTATCTACTACAAACCGTTCTTGAGATATTTTGTTCACAACCTTTTCAACATTTTCCACGAAATGAGGGTTTAGTAACAATTACTTTGGTTAATATCTGGATGGGTGACTGTCCGATTTTTACCAAATTGTTACAGTCGCGTTCTTGGACCATACCGGGATAGCATACCAAATTTCATCGCTTTACGACAAACCGTTCTTGAGATATTTTGTTCACAACTTTCTACTTTTTCCCATTTAAACCTGTAGTACGTACGTACGTAACGTACAGACCATGGGCTAAAAACCACTTTTTTGGAATCAGGGAACCCCAAAACGGATATTTCCACACATTTCCCGATTTTGAAAATTTGGACCGATTGCAATACTTTCTCATTACCTTGTATAGGTTCCCTATACGTAAGGGTAATAGAAAGTAAAAAAGCATATGCATATTTTTCGAGTCCAAATTTTGGCTGGAAGAACCTTTTTAATTGATTTTAAGCGCATCTGTCATTCACCGCTTGCTACCGAAGTATTTTTTTCTTTCTCGATATTCTAAACTAGTGGTTGACCGGTCAGCGCAGCGTGGCGTAAGAGGCATGACTTTGAAGCACCGTCATTTTGAATCAGGATGGAATGTGACAATTTACAACCACAAAAAAAAAAATCATCTAAACTGGTCGAGCCGTTTACTCGTGAAGAGAGGGTCAGCTGCCCCCCCCAAATCTTCAGTGCCTGCGGCACTGAAGATTTGAATTTCGATTGGACTGCGTTTCTGAAAGGGTGTACCCACCCATATTAAAAAAAAAAATGCCTGCGGCGCAATTAATTTCTGGTGCAAATTGGGGATTCAAAAAGCAAGGTCAGAAAGAAAAAGA
>NW_007391261.1:0-1294 GCF_000475195.1 Diaphorina citri | reverse complement strand
ATTTTATCATGTCAACTCTTGCGAATAATTTTTGATTCACTTTAGGTATATATATTTTTTTACAAAACTTTTTTTTTTTCAACTTAATTTTTCAAAGATTTTAATTTGGTTATTCAAAGAAGTTGATGTGGCGTAAAGCGAGGGGGTTGAATGGGAAACCATATTAGAGGTTAAAGACGTCGAATCTTTCGTTCTTGGTTTGGTAGTTTGGGTTCCAAAAGATAACTGTGATCTTGATTTAATTCACAAATGAAGTTGTAACAAATCGTTCAGTATCTGGAAGATACGAATCTTGATTTTAGTTAGTGTTTTAGTGGAACTCATCTATGTAGACAGGTAAATTCGCAGGTTTTGTAAAAGGACGTGAGGGGGTTGAATGGGAAACCATATTAGAGGTTAGAGACGTCGAATCTTTCGTTCTTGGTTTGATAGTTTGGGTTCCAAAAGATAAATGTGATCCTGATTTAATTCAAATGAAGTTGTAACTTACAAATCGTTCAGTTTCTGGAAGATATTGTAACTTACAAATCGTTCAGATTCTGCAAGATACGAATCTGGATTTTAGTAAGTTTTTTAGTGGAACTCATCTATGTAGACAGGTAAATTCGCAGGTTTTGTAAAAGGATTAGAAGAATTGGAAAAATACCTACGTACTCAAACTAGTCAATTCAAAGAATTACAATCAGACAAATTATAATAACATCCCTTTGCTTACCAAGATTGAAGAAAAAGACATTGAAAACTAGATTCAGATAGCAATTGACCAAAAAAATCATCAATCATTTTAACAAGTTAAATACCTACCTAAGATATCTGCATACGTAGATGCATTTGAATTTGAATATTGGAATCCAGGTTAGACGTTTCTCATGTCTCATTTGAGAGAATTTCATTCATTTCAAGATCAAGAATTGACACTATAAAAGTCAAAACACTAAATTTCTTGGAAGCATGTCAACACGAAAAATGTTATGTATACCCCTTGCTCAGTGTGAATAGTGTTGTAAATGGAAACACGTGAATGTTTATGATAAATGGTAACCAATGTTGATCCAGGTCTCTGGGGGCTTGAGTGTCAACACCAAGAGAAAAATACATACTGGGTACAGTTGTATTTAAACATGATGAATAACTTTTGGTGATGTCATAACAACACAAATACACAGTATGAGCTATGAGATGACATTTATGGGGAGGGAAATAAAAGAAATTTTTAGGCATATAGAGATGGAAAATTTGCAAACATACTACAATATTACTACATATCTACATGTGAAATGTGAAGGTAAAATGT
>NW_007391260.1:0-1294 GCF_000475195.1 Diaphorina citri | reverse complement strand
GACCCCGCCGGGAATCGAACCCGGGTCTCCCGCGTGCAAGGCGAGCGCAGTGACCACTACGCCATGGGAGCTGACCCTCTTATAATTCTATCAGACTTGATATTATAATGAGAAAATTCCCCTTGTGCAAATTTTAACATGTCAAATTTCATAAAATTCGGAGAAACCGCCGCTTTCTAGGTTTTCAAAGATTTTGGCATTCTCTGTTTGTCCGTCTGTAAATCTGTTTGTCCATAAAATCTAAACTGGTTTGTCCAATGTCAGCAATCCAGCCATAAAGCCCCTTTTCTCCCACCCCTAAGCCGCCTTGCCTTAATTGAGTGCGCCAATGCACTTTTTGGGTACTTTTACATCGGAATAGGACTCTATCTCGAAAAAAATTGTCATTTGGTTGAGCCCCATTTTAACAAGTCAAATTTCATAAAATTCGGAGAAACCACTTTCTAGGGTTTCAAAGATTTTGGCATTCTCTGTTTGTCCGTCTGTAAATCTGTTTGTCCATAAATCTAAACTGGTTTGTCCAATGTCAGCAATCCAGCCATGAAGCCCCTTTTCTCCCACCCCCTAAGCCGCCTTGACTTAATCGTACGGCCCAAAGTTTTTATTCTTTGTTCCAAACACAACATTCCCTCCCTCAATCCTATACATATGTAAGAATGTATGTAAATATAGATATAGACATCTAATATAGCTATGTATATATATCGGGAGGTCGAAATCGATTCAGTAAGGGAAGAGAGAAGGAAGAGGTTGAGAGAGAGAGAGAGAGAAAGAAAGTGCTCATCACTGATTGGTCCTATGAGCAAAATGGGGGAAGTTGTTACAGCACTAACAAAGTAAACCAAACCTTGAACTTGAACCTTTATGCTCATACAGCAAACTCCTATTAGGGGTTAAAAAAAAAAAAAAAAAAAAAAAAAAAACAAAAATAAGCGTCCTAGTAGAAAATAAAATTTTGGTCTCTCCCTGACTCTTGAACTCTCTCTTTGACTTTGTTTTTCTCATCATTTATTTTGAAAAAAAAAAGAAAAAAAAATCGAAATAGTAGGTAGGTATTGGAATTGAAAAGATTGGTTAGAAAATTTCTCTCGTGGCCGGGATTCAAACCCAGCACCTTTGGGTTGAGAATCAATACCTACTCTCTCGGCCTAAGAGGTGAGCTACCTACACACCTATTCACAACGAGAAGCTCCCTCTCAACCCTTCTCTCTCTCCCTCCCTTTCCCTATACTCTCCTTCTCACTCCCTCGCACTCAATACCTATACCTAGTTTTGGATAAAGGTTTCCTCAGGT
>NW_007391259.1:0-1295 GCF_000475195.1 Diaphorina citri | reverse complement strand
CATTTCAACAAGCTACGACAAGTTATAAGAAAGTTATGGGCAAATCAAAACCGTCAGGTAACTCTGGGTCACCCTGTACCTACTAGCTAGCAGCCTAGGAAAATCTTAAAACAACCTAAGAACATTTATGAGAAGAGAAATCTAAGTAAGTAGGTACTTACATCAATGAGAAAAAATACATAGGAATATAAAAAATACAAAATTTGTAGGAACTAGAAACGATTTCAGTAGTATCTCTTGTGGTAAACAAAAGGCTTTGGGATAGTTTTTAAAAATATGAGGGGGGGCGAGTTTGATGGACCTGGTTTAGACACTGTTGTTAAAATTTACACTTAATAGGTACATTCTGATTAAGTAATGATTCAATTAATTAAAGTTCAAATACAGGTAATGTTAAAACCCTATTATTTAGTGGACCAGCCAAACGCACTACTATCTTTTACTGGAAACATGTTTTTTTTTTTTTTGGGGACCCGCCAAAAGCACTTCTATTTTTTATGGGAAAAATTTTTTTTTTTTTTTTTTTTTTTTTTTTTGTTAATGTAATCTGAGTAATTACTACAAAATTAGAAAGTAAAAATTGAAAATAGTGTAATTTTTTGATGAACTTTGATTGCTGAAATCATAGTACCACGGGGTGTCATAGTCTTAAATGTGCCAAAGTGAGGGCCAAACCCATAGTACCACTGGGCGAACCATCTTGGGGACCAATCACACGTCCTTGTACAGTGGCTAAAGTGAGGGCCAAACCCATAGTACCACTGGGCGAACCATCTTAGGGCCCAATCACACGTCCTTGTACAGTGGCTTATAGTAGTGTCGTGGGCTACACCCCTCTCCGCCCCTGCTCACTCGCGCCAAACTTCAAGACTGCCCCGCGCCTTGGTGGTGATGCGAATGAACTACGGACGTGATGGGGTTGTAGCGCATCATTTTGGACAGCAGAATCCAGAAGATGGACGTTAGGACGCACAGGGTGACGCCACCCCAGCCCAGGTCTAAGCTCCAGCCGACGCACTCGCGCCAAACTTCAAGACTGCCCCGCGCCCTGGTGGTGGTGATGCGAATGAACTACGGACGTGATGGGGTTGTAGCGCATCATTTTGGACAGCAAAATCCAGAAGATGGACGTTAGGACGCACAGGGTGACGCCGCCCCAGCCCAGGTCTAGACTCCAGCCGACAGTGAACAGACGGGCCTTGTAGAAGTCAATCCATAGGGGGGAGAACTCGTAGGAGGCGGCTGAGTTCTGGAAGAATATTGTTGAGAATTGAGCGTTTTTGCAACCGTATATA
>NW_007391258.1:0-1295 GCF_000475195.1 Diaphorina citri | reverse complement strand
CATCTTTGTTTTGAAATAAATACCTAAACAACGTGTAAAAACAATGCGAACAAATGGTGATTTCAGCAATATTGTTTCCATCACGTTTAGGAAAATTTCTAAACATTCAAATGTGACAAGACATTCGTTCACATTGTCAATCCGAGTTTTCCATTGTCCAATGACATTTTACATTCAATTTAGGTAGGTAGAAATGCAAGCACTTTTTTTTATGTTCATTGTTTAACATAAAGAAAAAAATTAGAATGAAAAGCATCCATAACTGAGATGAATAGTAATAAATACATCATCATTAGAGAACCATTGAGACACAAAGGTAGCCCTAGCTAGGTGAACAAAGGTAAAGGGCGTGATATCTTAAAAAAAGAACCATAAGATATACGTTGATGGCTCAACTGTTCCTTAGGTATTAGATTGTACAAGAAAGGTACAATACCTTAAACCTAATCTGGAAACAATAGAGATTGACCATGAACATATTGTTAAAGATAAAACACCTCACAAATAGAAAAAACCAATGAGAACACGGGATCAGGTGGAAGTTCATCTCGTTCTTGTTGTTCTTCAGAATTCTTGTTCTTCTTTTTCATCTTCTTCATCATCTTCTTGTTCTTCTTCTTCTTCTTCTTCTTCATCTCCTTCTTCATGGTTGATTTTTTATGATTAATCGTCCTATCACGTAGTCATTATGGCGCTCCTTTCAAACAAAACTCAAAGACATTTCATTGCGATGTTAATTTCTTCAGATCAGTCATTATAATATGGATCTCAAAGATCATGTTGAGATTTTTACATTTTTTTTTTTTTTATTATTATTATAGCTTCAAACCAGTTAGGTATAAATGGTATAATACCCAATGAGAACACGGGACCAGATGGAAGTGTTCTATTATCTCAACAGGTATCAAGTTACCAGGTAGAAATAGCAAGGTTTTATAGGTACTCCCAATGAGAACACGGGACCAGATGGAAGTGTTCTATTATCTCAACAGGTATCAAGTTACCAGGTAGAAATAGCAAGGTTTTATAGGTGTTCTCTCAAGGTAGGTGTGACTCTAAAAATGGCGGACAGGTGTTTTATCTTCATCTGACATCCTGTGTTATGGTGCACCTGTGTTATGAAATGTGAGGACCAATCAGAATTCAGTATGCACCTGGAGCACCTGTTCCATATTGCTCCAGGTGCACTCAAGTTGTATTTTTCATTAATTGATATCCCGAAAGCTTTCGGAACTTGAAATCAAAGTCGAGTTACCTCGAGATTCCGAGACGAACGTCCTACCTAAATTTCGCCC
>NW_007391257.1:0-1295 GCF_000475195.1 Diaphorina citri | reverse complement strand
AGTACATATGAGATATGAGTATTAGTAATTATTCTTTAGTATGAGATATAGTAATTATTATTTTAATAATCTAAATTCACCAGGTTAATTCTTTTTATGTACCTGTTTAGATGAGCTACCAGTTTAACTGACGTAACGCTCCTCTAGAATAAATGTGATTAACTAACCCTTCAACCACCGTTTCCTTTACGTCCATCTTTGAACCTGGATTCCTATTAATTTCTTGTTGAACCAGGATAAGTTTTGATCCTTCTTTTGAATCATTTTTGTCGTGTTCGCTTCGGGTACACAGAATAGTGCCCGCAGTATATCTCCAGAGAAAAAAGGCCTTGATCTTTGCTCCAGTAAAGTAGAGTAGTCAGTCTTGCGCTGAGGTAGATTTGAGGTCACGGTTTACATCGAAAGAAAGTGATCTATCTATTGCTATCAGATGTCGCAGCATCTGAGAGCTGCGAGTCTGCGAGCCATGTCAACCGAGACCGCTACAAGTATCTGTTGTCATCTCTGTGAATACTGCTACGAGTATTTGTTAATCTGTTGTCATACCAATCTCCAAGTCATGACCATTACTGACGACTATTGCCACATGTGTTAGACGAGCTGTACTCCAATGACCTGAGCTCTAGAGGTCATTGTACAATATGAGAGGAAGGAGGAAAAGTGATAACAAAAGAAGGGGGAATTTAGAATATTAGGACTAGGGAAAACTGATGTGCAAGAAAAACAAAGACTGGAGTAGAGGGAATAATGAGTGAAATTAAAACATAACTTACAAAAATCAGAGCCATATCTCTTAACTCTGATGTATTAAGTGACTAATACCTAACTAAAAAGTCTAACAACTTATAAGCTGCATAACCATCTGGTTACAACAGCCCCAAGAAACATTAGATACTGACGTCACTAAAGGTTACTACTCCTTACTTTCATTACGTGGACAATAAATCAGTAAATGTCATATCGGACTTGGTGACCAAACCTAAACCGAAAAGTCCAATAACCAATTCGAACCGCTAAGATCTCTTGTCACCACAATTGATTTGCTTTCTGATTTCTCGATTTATATCGAGAGCATTTTCTCTTCACTAACCATGAACTTAATTGCCTATTTCAAATTGATCTTTGGCAACCGCATTGATTGATGCTTCAATATGCCGACAAGTCATGCAACCTCCGCGAGAGTTCACGGGTTCATATCCAGGTCAAAGCGTTTCATCGTGAGGACGTTTCAGTTTCCTGATTGGAGGACCGGTCACCGGATGGCGATTGTGTTTCAATTATTACTTTCACTATAT
>NW_007391256.1:0-1295 GCF_000475195.1 Diaphorina citri | reverse complement strand
ATAGGACTAGTTTATTAATAGCCCACTTGTCAGAATATAGTCTAATCTCAAATGTGATTATGATTACGATTACAATGCGTCCAGAAAGCCGTCCTAAATTAGAAACAAAGCATTCTTTTCAATATTTGTTCTACTGATAAACTAGGACTGGGATTGGGCCAGTTCGGCTAAATGTGTCACTTAGGCTCCTAGGTTAGTAAACATTTAGGTGTGGGGATCTCTAGACTCCACAGAATCTAGTTGCTGATAATGTTCTTTGTCTTTATAACTTAACAGTTGATTACATTCGATGCCACACTTCAAATGTTTAAATATAAAACTTTAAATACTTATTATTTTTGTAACAGGACCTAGTCCATGGGCTCCTAAACCAAGTGTTTTATAATCTTACACTACATGCATAGGTAAATAAGGGAGACAGGATAGGAGAAATCCAGCAGTTCCGAGAACGAACATTATCCGTTCTATATAAAATCCGCCCCGGGTGGAAATCGAATCTGCGGCTTAGCGCTTACAAGGCAGACGCACTACCAACTAAGCTAACTAGGCTGGGATACTAATCTTTGATTGTTGAATATGTTGAATTAAATAAATGTTAGTAGTACCTAAGTTGATTGCATTCGATGCCACACTTCAAATGTTTAAATATAAAACTTTAAATACTTATTATTTTTGTAACAGGACCTAGTCCATGGGATCCTAAACCAAGTGTTTTATAATCTTACACTACATGCATAGGTAAAGAAGGGAGACAGGATAGGAGAAATCCAGCAGTTCCGAAAACGAACATTATCCGTTCAGTATAAAATCCGCCCCGGGTGGAAATCGAATCTGGGGCTTAGCGCTTACAAGGCAGACGCGCTACCAACCAAGCTGGCGATACTAATCTTTGATTGTTGAATATGTTGAATTAAATAAATGTTAGTAGTACCTAACTTCCGATTGTTGAAGGGTGTTAGGTGTTCTCTTGGCACAGCATAGTAATTATTTATCGAAGTTTACGAAATATTTAGGATTTTAGGGTAGGCTGTCGACAAAAAGGGGCCCAAGGCAGAGATCTCTCTTTTTTCCCTCTATGACAGTGTTTGTCATTCTGATGGGGTATAAATCACTCCAAAAGGGCCATTAAGCAATCTAGGTATTTCATCAATTTTTCTACAAAAGGGATAAAACAGTGTACATATTTTGGTCGATAACAATTCGATATTAACACGTAGTAATAACATGGGTATTTGCCAAAATACCGTATTCGTACTACCCTAATCCTCCCCCCCAAAAAAAAAAAAAAAAAAAAA
>NW_007391255.1:0-1295 GCF_000475195.1 Diaphorina citri | reverse complement strand
AAAAAATAGGAATACAAATTCAAATCAATAACACACAGTCAGTCAATATCTACTGTGTGTACTCGCACCCAGGACAAAAGTTCCTCTTCAACGAATGGGACCTACTACTAAACAACCACTCCAACCCGACCATAGTCGGCGGAGATCTCAACGCCCGACACGGAATCTGGGACAAAAATAGAGACAACCCTAGAGGGAAAAAACTATACGAGCACTCCTACTCCAGGAACTACAACATAGTAGCGCCAGCCAAGCCTACTAGAATACCTGATTCAAGAAACTGTTCCCCGTCTACAAAAGACCTATTCCTAATTCAAAATATCACACAGGACCCAACCACCGAAACAATAAACGACCTGAACTCAGACCATCTGCCGGTCATGCTGACCCTGCCTCTGACGTTCCAAACAACACATAAGTTACATCTAAACTATGATAAAGCCAACTGGGCAAGATTTGGAGAAATTCTCCAAAACTATAACCCGACCTACGCCAACATCCCTCTATCTGAGGAAGAAATTGAGACAGAAATTAAATCGCTCACTACTAAGATCCAGCACGCCATAGACAAGGCGATTCTGAAGGTCAAACACACCATCAATACATATCAAATCACCCCACGAGTTCAATATTTAATAACTCAAAGAAACAAGGCCAGAAAGATCTGGCAAAAATACAGAAGCCCTGAATACAAGCTAGCGCTTAACAAACTGTCCAAAAAGATACAATATCAAATAAACATTCTCAAGAACGAGTTCTACGAGAATAACATCAAAAAACTTGACGTCAGGGATAATTCCCTATGGAAAAATCTCAACTCAAGGCCAAAGGCCTGCACATTGCCAGCCTAAAAGTCGACGACAAAATTATAACCTCGGACCAGGACAAGGTCAATGAAATAGGAAAGGTATATTATAAGATACACAAGGGAAACCAGGAAATAGAAGACCCCGAAACAGAATCATTGGTCCAAAACACAGTTGGAAATCTGACCAATCACAACACAGCACCAATAGACTACGCCTCTCGAGGAGAACTACGCACAATAATAATATGCTCCCTCAAAAATAAGAAGGCACCAGGAGAGGACAAAATACAGGGGATAGTAATTAAGAACCTCCCCCTAAACATCACCAACATCCTATTGGATATTTACAACTCCTGCCTCCATCATAATTACTTTCCTCAGGCATGGAAAAACTCTAATGTTGTCCCAATATTTAAACCCAACAAAGACAAGCAGGATCCCTCGAGCTATAGGCCCATCAGCCTGCTCGCACTGTTTGGGAAAATGC
>NW_007391254.1:0-1295 GCF_000475195.1 Diaphorina citri | reverse complement strand
ATTTAATAGTACTAATAATTCATCGATATTGATAAAGATCGCTCAATATAATTTATAACGCTATCACTATTATGTTGTTGTTCTTGACCACAACTACCTGAAGGTGGTTACATATACGATGAGTCCGGCAGTCCAAATGGACTGAAGTTAGTCCAAAACTCAGGATAGCGAAATCTGTAGTTTACGCCGTCCATTCTCTGTGGCTGGATTTCCGGCAAAGAAGACTTTATTGGAACTTTTGGCAAAAAGGCAATCTGCCAGCCTAGTTAGCTTTATTGGTAGCGCGTCTGCTTTGTAAGATCTTTCTTCTCTCTTCTATTACGGGACGATAAGATCTTACCTATTTGATTGAAAATTTCTTTTTGGATTCGTGGACTTTGTGCAGACAAAATTTGATTTGGATCTATTTATACGGGGTACAATGGATTCGAGCCAAATGGACTCCAAGTGTGTAGGGGGCCTAATTCTATTATACAGGGTGAGGCGCGGCAATTTCCTTTTTTGAAACGTCCAGTATGCAACCGCACTTGTAATTAGACAAGTTATGACAAGTTCAGCAGATTCAAAAAAGATGGAAATTTATGTTTCGATTTAGTTCAGTCCTCAAAATTATTTTATCAAAGCAGCAGAAAGCATTGTATGTAGAAAGTTATTTTTCAAATGAGTCTAATAGTAACAGTGCAGCGCGCGTTTCGTCTTCGTTATGGTGTATTGGTGTCCTTCTCGAGGTTTTATGGGGCTACCTGAAGGCTGAAGTTTACAAAGATCGTCCCAGGACCATTGAAGAATTGAAGCACAACATTCGACGAGAAATCGGCCGTCTACCGGTAGCAATGTTGGAGAAAGTAGACAGAAACTTCAATTATGGGGCTACCTGAAGGCTGAAGTTTACAAAGATCGTCCCAGGACCATTGAAGAATTGAAGCACAACATTCGACGAGAAATCGGCCCTCTACCGGTAGCAATGTTGGAGAAAGTAGACAGAAACTTCAGAAATCGCCTCCATCAGTGTATCGAGAATGGGGGTCGTCATTTGAATGGAGTACTTTTCGAAACAACATAAAGTCAAATTTCCAACATTTCTTGATGAGCATCCATCAACAGAACTCAAGATCAAGAAAGTATCACAGATTTTTTTTTTTTTAATCGACGTTTCAAAAAGGGAAATTGCCGCGCCTCACCCTGTACCTACAAAAGTAGTTCTATTCTATTATACATATTCTATTCTCCACGGCCCGCCCACATCAACCTTATGTCCTTATTAAACTACGTACGAATTTCCTTTGTTGAAATTA
>NW_007391253.1:0-1295 GCF_000475195.1 Diaphorina citri | reverse complement strand
TTTTCTGGTGTCTTCTGCCTTCCTTTTGAGGTACCGGACTAACCTGATCCAATCTAATAACGCGTGATTCCGAGATTTCAACAATAAGAAACCTTGCGATCTACTAAAATATAACTTGGACCTCCCTGAAGCCTTAGCTTTTCTCAACCACTCATCAAATCAAGATTTTTCAATTAATTTCTACTCCTCCTCCAAGTTGTTCATCAAGAACTCCAGTTCCCTAAAGTCCTCATTGAACTTCTAATTCAATATTGCACATCTTATGGTTTGTTTGGTCCATACGCCCTAGAGGTATATTTCAAATATTACTGGTAAACTGCTTCATTTTGATAACCTACAGGAGTTGACAGCTATTGCATATTCCTCAGGCCTCATACTTGAAGTCACTCGTATTCCTTATGGATTCAAATCTAAATGCAAATTATTCTGAAGTTTGAACGCAAGCGATGTTGTGGCTCCCCCAGGTTTAATGCCATTCCTAGATTTCCTATAGTGATTTCCTTGTTCCTTCGAAGTTGATGAATCCAGGGTGATCTTCATTGCTAGTTGCTTACGGGGCAATCTGCTAATAGTTATCTTTGAGCCATCAGTTTTGTCAAAATCGGGAAAAGCCAGCAACACGTCTCAGACGGTCACCCATCCAGTTACCAACCACGCTCAACGGTTGCATCCTCAGTGATCCTTGGAGCACATCACGAGTTCATGACCCACTAAGATGTTTGTCCTCTGGGGAAGTAGGTACCTGATTTGCACTAATCCTCTATGTCTAGTGCAAGATAGTGCATACAGCACTAGTCCAGTTGTGACATTTCTCGTTTCGTCTAAAAGAAATTTCCAGACAAGGCTCTGCCTCATCTGGGGAGCATCTCTAAAATTTCGAGGTAGAAATCAGAAAAAGCTTTGCTTAAACAAATTACTAGGTATCTTGGAAAAAAATCCTTAGGACAGAAATATCTCAAAAGCTGTTCCGTCTACAAAACGATCTGAGGTTTTAAAAGGCCCCTATACCAGTCTGGCTTATTAATAGCTCTTGATAGTTCTGATTTACTCTTCTGACCTAGCTTACTATAGTTACTATAGGCATCACTTCGCGGCTAATAAAGAGAAGAAAACATTTCAACTCATTAGTTTCCTCAATAAACTCAATATTCAGGACGGTAGGTTGAATATTCAGACACATCCGGTTCACAATGATTGGGGGCCGGCTTTTTACTAATTTACTAGTCGAGACCGGGTTTTTACTGACTTACTAGTCGGGACCGGGTTTTTACTGACTTACTAGTCGGGACCGGGTT
>NW_007391252.1:0-1295 GCF_000475195.1 Diaphorina citri | reverse complement strand
TTGTCCAAATTTGAACCAATTTGAAGTCAGCATGGAGTTATCTGAGGGTTACCTATCTCCGAGGTAGCAAAGGCATGTTCTAATCATTTTAGTTCTCATAAAATGTAATGACCCTTCCAAAATAACCTCCCTTGACTAACCCAGTTTTGTTTAAAGTTGTTCACACTCAAAGGGACTAAAAAAAAAAAAAAGAACATTAGTATTCATTTCAACATCAATAAATTGACTAAGATTCTCTCTTGTATTTTATACTGCATCAATTCCACTATTCTTCTTTTCTGATGGTCTGATTGAGTCCATGTACCTAATTGATCCATTTTTGGCAAGAAACCAATCAAATTCAAGATCATAGAGTATGCAAGGTAGTTTCATGGGTACAAATGCATTTTTTGTATAACATATTTAGAAATAAAGAAAGGGAAATAAAAAAAGAAGGAGAGAGAGGGAATACACAGTGGTTAGGACAGTGGACTTTGAATCTGGAGGTTGGTGGTTTGAGTCCCAAGCCAAGTCATGAAATTTAATGTAGTGCAGTGATTCCCAAACTGGGGGCTGCAAAGAACTTTAAAACTTTAACATTCAAAATTTAAAAAAAAGGGGCCACGTAGAACAAAAAGTTTGGGGGTACTTGTGCAGAAGTCATGTCCGTGGAATATTGCTACCAAAGATCTGGAGGTTGGTGGTTTGAGTCCCAAGCCAAGTCATGAAATTTAATGTAGTAAAGTGATTCCCAAACAGGGGGCCGCAAAGAACTTTAAAACTCCTGGAAAGATCACATAATCTACAATAAAGGGCTGTAGAACATTCAAAACTTAAAAAAAGGGGCCACATAGAAAAAAGTTTGGGAACTGCTGGTGTATTAAGCGGGGAACATTTGTGACAAGCAGTTATGGTTACCTCAATATTCCTTTTATGGTACTTGTGTAGAAGTGAGAAAAACAAAAGTTATGTGAGATCAATCATGGATGTGTTTTGAAATAGGTACTTGTGCAGAAGTCACGTCCGTGGAATATTTCTACCTAAGGAACTGGCACAAACGAGCAGTGAACAGTGTTATTATAGGGTTAGGTTAAATGCAGGAAGGAGTTTTCACAATTAGAGCAGTGATTAGTGTTATTATAGGGTCAGGTTAAATACAAAAAGGAGCTTTTCTTTTCCACGGACGTGACTTCTGCATAATTACCCCTTTTATCCCTGGATAATCTATTCTCTTTTATTTTTTTATGTTACTAGATGGACCAATAACCCACCCACAGTTTCTCCTATCAAATTCACCGTGCACAAGACTGATTAGG
>NW_007391251.1:0-1296 GCF_000475195.1 Diaphorina citri | reverse complement strand
TTTTAAATTTTCTATTCGAAAATTTTTGAAACCCGAACTTTCCTAGTTACCACGCCGAGATTTCTCTCATAGTGGACTAGGTTTGCTTCAACAAAACCTTATTAGAACATTTTTATCTTTATTCATTCTCATCTGCCATTTCTGAGGTGTATTTCAAAATTCTTGTAGTGCCCTTTGAGATCTCACCGATGATCTCGCTCCATTGGCGATAACATGTCTCAAAATCGTTATAACCTTAGGAGAAGAGGAAATCCAACAGTAACAAGCGAACAAGAACAAGATCAGGATGATAATGATGTTTACTTCAGTGCAAGTGGTGGTGATAGTGAATATAGTGATGATGATACCTTGGATAGTTCATTGGAATGTTTGGAAAACATCGTACGTAATAGACGACAAACAAATAATTGTCATGTTGGTGATGCAGTGTCAAGACGTCTACCACCTCCGTCTGCGACGAGTTCCAGAATGTATCCTACTCGTATCATATGTAATAGTAACAGAATACGTGGTATAGCATCCGATGTCGATGAAACTACTACTACTCCTGTTATGAATTCTGTTCGATCAACTGGAAATGACACAACACCTAGTAATAATGTTCAAGTGGTGGCGAGTATTCAAACACGTAGGAGAATACCATGGACGAGAGATGACTATAAGGAACTAATGTGGTGTTACTATCAGGCGGAAATACAAGATGTGAAATCTGAGAAGAACATCTTCAATATTTGGAGAAGCAGAAACCCTCATATAAGACCCAACATGACGCCATCTACTTTGAGTAGCCAACGTAGATTTGTAGTCAAGAATACCAAATTGACTAATGATGAGTTAGCCACTATCAAAGCAAATGTGTCTCGTGAATTGGGAATCATACCTGAGGATGTGACAGCAGATCTGCTCTCATTTGAAATGCCAGTGAATAATGATGAAATCATGGAATTATGTTTGGTTGAATCTCACAATGAGCATTGCTCGCGGGGATTGCCTCTCACTATCTATGATGAAATCAATACAAAACCTGTAGATCAAGCTCAAGTATCCTCTGAAAGCACTCAGAACATAACCAATGTGCTAGATCAAGGAAGTCAATACGTTAACCTCACAGAAGATCAGTTGTTGCTCGAAGTAGAAATAATGAATGAGTTGAGTATTTCATTGACCAGAAAATTTGATGAGAGAGTGCGTCTACCAAAAGTGTTTGAGAGTCACAAGCTGAACAAGTACATTGCTGATAGCAATGTTATCATTGAAAAGTACAAACATAGTCACCCGTATTTAGACCTTACGAAG
>NW_007391250.1:0-1296 GCF_000475195.1 Diaphorina citri | reverse complement strand
CAAGCAGTGACCCTGGTTATTATAGGGTTAGGTTAAACACAAGAAGGAGTTTTCACAATTAGAGCAGTGATTAGTGTTTTATAGGGTTAGGTTAAATTCAAAAAGGAGCTTTTCTTTTCCACAGACGTGACTTCTGCATAATTACCAAGGTTTTCTTTGACACCACCTATTTGGTTTACACAGGGTATTTATTGAACTCTGGATTATTAACTGAAAACTCTGTGGTAAGATAGTGCACTAAGGTTTGGGCTTTTTAGGGACAGGGGTTTTCCATTTAATTCAGTGACAAGCTTTTTTTTTTTTGAAGAGGTTTGACAGAGGGAACTGTAACTGCTATGTTCTTATCGTCCCGAAATCAAAGAGAGAAGGAAGACAGGATAGGAGAAAGCCAGTCGTTTCGAGAACAAACATTATCCCATCAGGATAAAATCTGCCCCGGGCGGGAATTGAACCCGCAGCCTAGCACTTACAAGGCAAGTGACAAGCTTTCTCCTCACATTAACCTCACCAAGCCTGAGTGGGGGCTGGGCAAAGCCAGCAACATTCAATTTATGGCCACCCATCCAGATATCAACCATAGCTGTTATATACCAGCCGTTCCGAGAACAAACATTATCCCATCAGGATAAAATCCGCCCCGGGCGGGAATCGAACCCGCGGCCTAGCACTTACAAGGCAAGTGACAAGCTTTCTCCTCACATTAACCTTACCCAGCCTGAGTGGGGGCTGGGCTAAGCCAGCAACATTCCATTTATGGCCACCCATCCAGATATCAACCATACCTGTTATATAACTTTAGTGAACCATTGGTGCAATAACTTTCTATTGCCATCAGCTAAGAACTTCGAAGAAGAAGATTGAATGAAATACTTACAAGCACCCCTGGAATTTGGTTTATCAACCAAAAGAAATCTGATAGTTGGTCACTTGATCCTACGAAATACAGGTTTCATGGTCTTTTATTCCTTAGAAAAAGCACAGGGCACAGGAGAAACTTGGGACATCGGACATCGATTGTGAATTTTGTGAAATGTGAAATATTCAAATTTTCGCGGTACTCCGTCGCTGATATGAGAAAAGCCGGGTGTATACGATGCGTGATTCGAGCCCTGCCCGGGCCCCTTTGTATCAACCATTCAACCAATATTTTAGTGAAAAATTTGTGCTTTCAGAAATTCAGAATCTGAAATATGTTGTATTGCCAGCCTAGTTAGCTTATAGTTGGTAGCGCGTCTGCCTTCTAAGCGCTAGGCCGCGGGTTCGATTCCCGCCCGGGGCGGATTTTATCCTGATGGG
>NW_007391249.1:0-1296 GCF_000475195.1 Diaphorina citri | reverse complement strand
TGTATCCAGATTCCTTAGGACTCAATTCGAATTTCTGAGTGTAAGCTCGACCTGGAAAAATCGAACATCATCTAACAGGTTCTAACATAAACAAAAAGCCCAATCCGAGGCTTAGGTGAAGGGGCAAACAGCCCTAAAATAATGGGTTAAGCTTCTACAAATCTTCCAACATAGTGAAATAATTATAATAACAATAGTAGTGTAGCAGCGGGCTTTGCCAAGCATGGGTTTTGGGCCCATAGGTAACGGAACCCCCCTAAAGCTTGCATCCAGTGGCCGTATCCAGATTCCTTAGGACTCAATTCGAATTTCTGAGTGTAAGCTCGACCTGGAAAAATCGAACATCATCTAACAGGTTCTAACATAGACAAAAAGCCCAATCCGAGGCTTAGGTGAAGGGGCAAACAGCCCTAAAATAATGGGTTAAGCTTCTACAAATCTTCTAACATAATGA
The DNA here is from genome assembly GCF_000475195.1 of Diaphorina citri. Taxonomy (NCBI): domain Eukaryota; kingdom Metazoa; phylum Arthropoda; class Insecta; order Hemiptera; family Psyllidae; genus Diaphorina; species Diaphorina citri. The sequence goes on along the minus strand of NW_007391249.1, from coordinate 842 downwards.
AATAATCATAATAACAATAGTATTGTAGCAGCGGGCTTTGCCAAGCATGGGTTTTGGGCCCATAGGTAACGGAACCCCCCTAAAGCTTGCATCCAGTGGCCAAAAAATTTGGTGTAACAGTTAATAGGCGAAAGTTTGAATTTGTATACGTATACCTACTTACAGAACTACAGACATAGTCATTAAATTCTGTGTGTAACCATGTAATTATGAAAGGATATTAACGAAAATACGTTCTTTTATAGGAATAGGTTTGTTAGAAAATGAGAAAAACCTATGCCAATAGAGGAATAAAGACATGGAACACACATTTCCATGATCTTTATCAAAGTTTATCGCATACTGCTGATCCTACAAGAGCTAATCATAAATGGGGGAGGAAATGTTTTGTGAGCTTAAAGTGGCATTCAAATTTTACGAAGAAAAAAACACGTTTTGTTTTTTTAAAAGAGGAAAAACCCCTTTCTCATCAATAAATGCGAAATTTCCCCAATTTCATGATTTTTATCGAACCACAGATCTAATCTATTATGGAAACTCCATCCTCGAACAATTATCAATAAATCTCATATTGAGTTAGCAATAATTCCGATCATGGGAGCTATTTTCAGAACCAGATAATTAGAAGCTGGGGCACGGAGGGGCCCAATTAGAAAACTTGATTTTCCAAATGACGTCACGGTACATAGAAAAATAATCGACGGGATGTCAATTTTCAGTCATGGATTCATGATAATGCATTACATATACGGAACGATAATAGCAAAATGCAATGGGAGTCATATTAGCATGACCAATACAGGACAATAGAAAATCCCAGCTCCCAGGACAAGATAAGAACA
>NW_007391248.1:0-1296 GCF_000475195.1 Diaphorina citri | reverse complement strand
TGAAGATAAGGATCTTAGGTAAACTCACACAGAAATTAGTAAGAACAAGGGGGATTAGAGTATGAACCAGGTAAATAGCTATCGTTCTAATGTTTACACCACATAGACAATAGGCAGTGTAAAATAAATACTGAAAGAAATACATAGATATGTATACGTATATAGGCGGTTAAAAAGAAGAGGTATGAGGGGAAGAATCGAGTATACTGAAATCTCTAAATTGATTAGGAAGTTAGCTGAACAAGATATTGAGTTATACAATAACAATTTCTTACAAAAAGTAGTAGAGAAAAATGCAAGCCTGAGAAAAGCAAAAGGGGAGATAGCCATAGGGAGAGCAGAAATCACTAGCTTGAAGGTTCGATATGCAAGTATTAGGTACTATTTATACAAGACAATAAATAACAATATCCTATATTAGTTCAAACACGAGAATTTTCAGCTGAACAAATTGAATAATTAATAGTTTTATAGATTCTAGGTGAAATTAGCATAAGAAAAACATAGATTAGGTAAAAGCATTCATCTCAATTTAAATGATGCATACAAGGAAATGCTCTTCAGCCATGGGAATTCGATATAGTCGGGTTTGCTATAATTTTCTATAGATATTTCATAGCAGCACGTTGAAGGTTTACCTCATAACTTATCGTAAAATTATGTACATACGACAGTGGCGAAGATGTTGATACTTTCTTGGAATCTATCCACCGGGGTTAAACTATGGAGACTTCTTGATTGATGAGGGTTGAATTTTTAGATAGGCTGAAGATTGAATATTGAAATTTCAAATAGGTAGGTATTCTACAATATTTTACATTTGTGAGGACAGCTACACACGTTCAGTTTAGGCCTAAAGCTGTGTCCGCACATGGTCGACGCCGTCCGTCTATGTTGTCGAGGCAGTGTACGGTTTCAGTCGACATCGATCGATGGCGTCCACTATGTGTGACCACAGCTTTGAACCTTTCATTTTCATTTCCAATTTGCTAAATGGGCCTCAAATTCTCAAATTTCCCAACTTTGGACCAGAAAATCATTCGTCCTTTGGCCAACGGAGCCTATTTTAACATCCAGCACTTAAGATACATTAATTTCATTTGTCTGAATTGTAGACCTGACCCGAACTGTTTTTGAGTATGCAGCAAATGTAGCATTGTAGCACTGTAGGATTGTAGCGCCTATGAATTCTCCGTTAATGATTTATCAAAATGTCCTCCGAAAAGACAAAAAGTGTTTTCATGAGTATGAATGTACAGGGTGTTTAGATAAAATAGATATACCTACATAAAATAT
>NW_007391247.1:0-1296 GCF_000475195.1 Diaphorina citri | reverse complement strand
TGTTGACTATGTAATGAATGAAATGAAGAATGAAGGTATGATGGCACTGACTCTTCGTTCAAAATTTTCCACAACAGAGATAGTCAAGGAAGGTTCCGCTTCTAATTAGGTATGCACAATGCATATGTAACTATACACTCCTCTAACCTACTGTCCTACATTCATATTAGCATATTACTTACCATACTTCGTCTTCCCTGCCTATCCGTGGTGGGGGCACTATCTTATTGTCCTACATTCATATTAGCATATTACTTACCATACTTCGTCTTCCCTGCCTATCCGTGGTGGGGGCATGTCCACCATATACACCCACTACCCGACATTGCCTTAATTTCTCAGAATTTGCTTGATTAGTTTCTGATTACCTTTGCATGTAAACATAATTATTTTAGTACCTGTATAAGTACATATAATAATATGGTATCCTAAATTTATCGTCCAATAAAAATTCATAATCATACTTCAGGGGAAGTAGATGTGGGAGGGTTTTCAACCTTATTGTTCCTGTTCAGAATATTTTGAAGAGGCAAGATTTAGATAGTTACATAGATAGATAGTTACCTATCTACATCAAGGTGATGCATAATATTCAGCTTTAGCCAGCCAATTTCTTGCCTTACTCTATGGCAGGCTATAAAAAATCTGTTTTCGAGAAACAAAATGGTGCAATACTAAACTGTCGAGATAAGTGGACTAGGAACAATGGTACATGTCCTAATTCGACGTCTAATAAACCACTATACTTTCAACTGGTTGTACGTACAGTCACTTTCCACGGTTGACTACTGGAATTTTAAAAAAAAGGAATTTTAATTGTGTTAAGCATATTTAAATGCTTGTCACAAACATCGTTCCCCGATTATTTCACCTAGATAAATTTTATGACATGACTTGGACTCGAACCACCAACCTCCAGATCCAAAGTCCAACGCGTTAACAACTGCACCACTGAGGTTGGTACGGTTGACTACTGTATCCAATCGTTTTCATCGTTTTAACACTTCAACTGCCGCTTTCTCGTCATATCTCAAGGTACTTACCGTAAACAGTGTTTGTTCTCAAGTCACAACTCTGATTATTACGTTAGCTATGTACTACCTGACTTACTTTTACGGCCTGAACGTAATAAAGACATAAAATGGCCAGGGGAGAAATCAGTAGGGATTTTTCACCCGCATTTTCAAATTTCCCCTTCTTTAGGTAACTCCCATCTATTCCCCTTATAATATCCCTGCTGTACCTATTACTCTTTTCCCTTTGTCAATAGTACCTATCTGCTTTTCTTCCTTCCGC
>NW_007391246.1:0-1296 GCF_000475195.1 Diaphorina citri | reverse complement strand
TAGGACGTGATTTAGCTAATGGACATGACGAGCGAGCTGTACAAGGCTTGTTCGTAATTAAAAACCTCGGTGCAATAGTAGAATTGAATAGAATATAAAAGTACATAGAATAGATTAGAATGACATAATTGACATATACGTTGTTTATCCTGATGCTTGAAATGGACTAAAAAGTCCCATTAAAACATAAATCGTGCTTTAGTAGTGCTTGTTTATGCTGAGCGATAGGACTAAGAAGTCCCTTTAAACCATAAATAGTGCTTTGTATTGCTTGTTTATAGTTCTCGAATAGGGACAATTAACTTTATCACACAAACTTTATCACAGCTTCCTATTTTTACTGCTATTACTGTGTTCTGATAAACCCAACAACCAATAGAAATTTGACGCGAAACCCAATACTTAAGCAACTGTTCCGGGCAGCTGCCAACTAAGTCACAGCAGTTAGATAGCCAACATCCGAACTGGATGGGTATCTGAAGAAGACAAGAAGAAGAATACTCTAGAATACAGAACTCTAAAGCTGTGTCCACACATAGTCGAGAGCCGTCGATCGGCGAGGTAAATCTGTGTTGTCAAGGCAGTGTAAACGGTTTCATTCGACATAGATCGACGGCCGTCAACTATGTGTTACCAGATATTTCGATCACCCTGTAGGCAAGTTACGAGACATGCTGATCACCCTGTATATACTTGTGATAACCGGGTATTGTGATTACAAGTAGAGTATTTTCTGTTAAGTACCATAGCAAATACTCAATGGAAACTCCAGCAACAGTTCTAATTATGGCACCACCATCTAGTAATGCTACTCTCTCAGGTGTACATAACTATCAGCTATCAGCCTACTCTCTACCTAACTATCCAGCTATCAGCCTTCTCCCAATAATAACTATCATGCAGCATACTCTCACAATCATCATTGGTTAACAGCCGAGGGGCTGGTTTGCAGCAGTACGCCATATGATTCTCGATCTTCTGCTTTCCTCTTCAGGTCGTAGTATGTCGTCACGTTCATGATCTGCTTTATGTAGTCGAGGGGAGGCCTTCCAACTGTATTAGTGCCTTCTATCATCCCCCCTATTACTCTCGCAGTTAGAGTTCCGTGTCTTGGTAAGTGTCCAATCAGTGTAGCTCTTCTTTTCTTTAGTTGTTTCATCAAATTTCTCACACTATCACAAACCAGCGATGAGAGCACATTGAATGCACCAGTAGAACCAGTTCTCAATGGAATGGATCACCGAAGTTGCGCATGGTTGGCATCCGGAATCCGGATGGGTCACCGCATCTTGGCAA
>NW_007391245.1:0-1296 GCF_000475195.1 Diaphorina citri | reverse complement strand
CAAGTGTAATAGCCAATGGTAAAGCAGAATTTTGAATTTGCACGAATTATATCGAAATATGGAATTGTAAATACTTTTCCATACTTTAGTGATATAGGTTACAGGTATACCTGATCAGGTGTACCTGTCAGGTCTACCTGTTAGTGAGTGGCTGGCATTAGTTATGTGCATGACTATAGTGGCTATTCTGTGAAGATAGTGTTGTTGGCAAAATGACCTAATGATCAATTCCTTTGCATTAGTAAACAACAATAAATGTTCAACAGTACTGAAATTTTCTCGGACCAGGGCCTTTTGTAGCAGGGCCCGTCGGAGACATTTTTCTGAGCGAGTTATTCAGTTCACTAAACCTGTAGACTAGTCTAGAGAATATAGTATATACCTCATTGCAGATCCCACAAAGAGATAAAAGCTATGAAGAACCCACAAAGAGATAAAAGCTATGAAGATAATAATCTTACCCAAGACAACAACAATATTGTTGGCAGACGTCTCACAGTCAAGTTCAATAGCACAATGAACTTTTTACTGTGAGACTCTCTTCACTCTCCTATCTCAGTAAATATAGCATTATAGATTATAGTATTCCTCTCTCAGTATGGCATTATAAAATCATAGAATAAATTATTCTCATTTAGAATCACTTCATCTATTGTTGCACAGTGAAATCCTATTCCCTGATTGATTCATTAAGTATTTGACATAAATGCAATTGAGATCTCTGTTTGTACATAGTTATGAATAGGTCAAATATTGTATCTAACTTTTAAGCCACTTTTACTGGGCCGATGGACTTGAAAATTGGTAGATTTGTAGGTATATTTTAGGTGGCACTGTTGATATTCTAAAAATCCTTACTATGTAAAAAAAAAAGGCATGCATTTTTTAATTATAGGTGATTGTTCACTTATTTTCAGTCAGTTTTACAGTTCTGTTCACTGAACGACTAATCTAATTAAATTCCACGATATACCAACACGAGAACTTATAATTTGAAGTAGTTGACTTGTCTAATGAATGTCATTCTGTTTACTTATTTTCAGTCAGTTTTACAGTTCTGTTCACTGAACGACTAATCTAATTAAGTTCCACGATATACCAACATGAGAACTTATAATTTGAAGTAGTTGACTTGTCTAATGAATGTCATTCTATTCTATGCTTTCAGTACCAATTCGAATACAAAGTAGAGGACCAGCCCAACACTCTGTACTTTGGTGCCAATGAAAACGGCAACGAAGCTGGTCGCGTAGAAGGTAAGTTAATATTTTCTATTACATGTACCTTGTGGGGTAA
>NW_007391244.1:0-1296 GCF_000475195.1 Diaphorina citri | reverse complement strand
GACTCCTGAATTCGAACTACATTACTTTATAACCTTTTGTACTAGAGAAGTTACAACAATCATTGAATAAAATAGGTAGTTACGAGTGTATCAAGTAGTTCTATTGTTATAGCAGTTAAATAATAATAGACTTAAACTCATGACTGGGAATGTTCTTTAAAGGAAATTTCTCACAAAAACTCTTTTAAAGGCTATTAAAAGGAAAGCTATACGCATAATGGCTCAAAGAGTATCCCGCTTGTACTTAAGCTTGGTTGTTATGAAGGATAAAAAATTAATTACCTTGCATCCTGAACGTAGCATCCGTCTTAATCTTCTCTTATGGTTTTCACTCGTCCTGAATATTTGATACCTGCCGTGTTAGGTGTACCGTTTTCCCATCCCAATCCGTTCTATTATTCATTGGCAAAGGAAAACTCACTCTCCTGAACCCGGAACACTTCTTTCGTTCTCAACTGAAGTGAAAATATAAAAATCGTTTTTTATTTGTGCTGAAATAATTGGCATGGAATTGAGAGCAAAGAACACAAGCATGTGAACGCTATGGCACTTGGAAAGGTTCAATTAAATTCTTGTCTCTAATTGAACGAGTTAACTTTGGACTTTTCTTCCAAGTTTTCATATGAAGGTATTCATTTTTATTGCAAGTGAGTATTCCTGAGCTGCACGAAAATTTCTCAGTGAAGTAAGTAGATCAATATAGCACATGAGACACAGGATGTATATGTTATGGGAAAACGCTAGGTAAATCACAGAACTAATGAAGTAGGGTTTTTATTGGAAAATGCTGGGTACATTTTGATGCTAGGTACTTCTATCAAATTTAATGCAATCATTTTCTCCTCTCACAACTAGAAATTACAGTCGAGAGGTTGACTCCGTTCTAATAGCTAGGTATGTAGGTAACTATAGGTACTGTCATGTATTGTGTTCCTGTAACACTCTCGGGAAAATACGATTAAAGAGGATAAAGGAAATCAAGAGCAAATACAAAGAACACTTCAGCAATATCTTTTTATCTTCTCCTCTTCTGTTAGAAACTTTCGAAAATAATGATAGGGAACATCAAGAACGTATCCAGACACTAAAAGTAAATTGTCAACAAAATTGAACGTTTTACTGAGAGTCTTTCGTATAATCTTTGTCACCTCAGTGCTTTGTCGGCTCCCGAGGGATCTTATTAAGACAAAAAGGTAGAGGTTTTTGTCGGGAATTCATAAATAGATGTGCTGGTTTCAACAATACTTCATCGCCTATAACCGCTTTTCTGTTCCACTTCCCAAAGGAAATCAAATT
>NW_007391243.1:0-1296 GCF_000475195.1 Diaphorina citri | reverse complement strand
TCAGAGTTCATGTTGGAAACCGGGAATAAACTTGGAACAAGTAGATTGAGAACCTTGCCAGAATAGTTAGCTTGGTTGATAGTGCGTCTGCCTTGTAAGGGCTAGGCTGCGGGTTCAATTGCCTCCCGGGGTGGATTTTATCCTGATGGGATAATGTTCGTTCTCGGAACGGCTGGCTTTCTCCTATCCCCTCTTCCTTGTCTCTTCGATTTCGGGACGATAAGATCTCAGTAGTTACAGCTCCCTCTATTACACTGGGAATAAACTGGGAACAAGTAGGTTGAGAACCGAGATTAAAGACAAAAGGTTACAGAGAAGATGTTCGAGGCGCTAAAATCCAAGGTGTTAGAGAAGCTCTTCTTAAAGATTAAAGAATAGAGGTGTTAGAATAAAGAGCAGAGAGTGTTAAGGTCTAGTAATTATCTCGGTGCAACTTACAAGAGGAAAACCTTTTGCTACTCAGATGTTTCAAAACAATGCACATCTTTACTAGCATAGTTCACAGAACGAGAGGCTAGTGGTGATAGAATGGAATAGAACAGAACATAGAATACAATAGAATATACCTTGTTTACACTGCTAAAATGAGACTGAAAAGTTCCTTTAATAGGTACCTATCGCAGTCTAAACAAGGTCTTGTATATTTTTCATAGGTAAAGTTTACTAACAAGTAGGTAAATACAACCTTGTTTAAATTATAAAAGAGAAGAAGAAGAAGAAGAAGAAAAAGAAAAAGAAGAAGAGGAAGAAAAAAATAGCACGTTGAATGCACCAGTTATATTGCCTATTGGTGGATGAGACAGTTTCACCATTGAAGATTCTAATATTCATATTGGTGGATGTGACAGTTTTACATTTACAATTTATTGAAGTTTTAAGTGTTCTTATTAGTGGATGTGACAGTTTTACATTTACAATTTATTGAAGTTTTAAGTGTTCTTATTAGTGGATGAGACAGTTTCACCATTGAAGATTCTAATATTCATATTGGTGGATGTGACAGTTTTACATTTACAATTTATTGAAGTTTCCATTGTTATTAGTGGATGTGACAGTTTTACATTTACAATTTATTGAAGTTTCAATTGTTCTTATTAGTGGATGTGACAGTTTTACCATTGAAGCTTCTAATGTTCATAGGTATTGGTAGATGTGACAATTTTACCAGTACACTTTTATAATTATACTCTACATTCGATAGTATACCTAAACCCATCTCTTTCCATTTTCATATGGAAATGTTTATTTTATTTATTGATAAGATAAATAATATTAAATAGAAATAAATAATATTAT
>NW_007391242.1:0-1296 GCF_000475195.1 Diaphorina citri | reverse complement strand
CTGCAGACTTCCTCCATTTCCTCGTCTCTGGCAGGTAGCGGCTCTCAAGTGACTGGCGAGTCCAGCTGGGGTCGTGCACGTTGGGCAGGTCGTGGAGCTGCGCCACCTTTACCAGCCGCCACCTTTACCACCTCCCCGAAACCCGAGACCCACACGAGGAGCGACGGTGACCAGATCCAGCAGCTCCACATACATACATACATACATACATACATACATACATACATACATACATACATACATACATACATACATACATACTCGCCAACCCCCATCAGATCCATAGGAAGAAAATTTTGTACCTTATGAGGTAGAAAAAATGTACCTCAGCTCCGGCTCTAACATACGTACAGACCATGGGCTAAAAATCACTTTTGTGTTCTACTTTTTCCCATTTAAACCTGTAGTACGTACGTACGTAACGTACAGACCATGGGCTAAAAACCACTTTTTTGAATCAGGGTCACAAAACGGATATTTCCAACCATTTCCCGATTTTGAAAATTTGGACCGATTGCAATACTTTCATTACTAGTATAGCTCCCCTATACTGTAGTAATAGAAAGTAACAAGTCTGGTGTGAACATCACTAGACTTTCTTATTATTTTTTTTTTCTCCCACAATTTAATTTTTTTACCATGTGATTTTTATACAATACATTTTTGTTAGTCAATTTTTTTATTTATTTATTTGTTTACACGCTAAGCATCAAGGCCATGTGTGATAAAGTCAATTTAAATAACAAACTTTTCTAATATTTTTACTTTCTATAGGGGTATTTTATTTATGTGAAACGGAAATTTTTCCTAATCCAAAATATTCCACTGTGGTCACTTTTTTTATCCCCACCACAGTGCTTTTTGTACTGGATAACCACAAAAAAAGTACTGATATAAAAAAATCTGGTGTGAACATCACACGACTTTCTATTACATTTGCAGAATACGTAGCTATTTGAAAAGAAATAAAAAAGAAAGTAAAAAAATGTAACAAAAGGGAAATTTGTTGACACAGGGGAGTATCGAACCCGCAACTTTTCAACTGTAAGTCAGAGAGTGCTAAAAGAAGCACTATTTGATTCGGCGTGAAAAATCACATGGGATTAACTGATTGTAAAAGTTAGGGTAAAAGAACACTCAAATGAGCATCATTCAATAGGATAAGGAAAGTCGTGTGATGTTCACACCAGATTTTTATAGATTGGTATTACAATGGCTTTTTTACTTTCCTTATCCTATAGGAAGGAAAGTATTGTAATCGGGTCAAATTTTCGATGGTCAGTTTTTAGTGCCAAA
>NW_007391241.1:0-1296 GCF_000475195.1 Diaphorina citri | reverse complement strand
CCCCTAGTCCTTCTACGGCCCCCCGTACTCCTATCCTATTTCGTGTCTCCCGACCGCCCATCCAGTTTCTAATTCGTTTACCCGTTGCTGAACACTGGTGTGTCGTGATGTGTATGGAATGATGTGTGTGTCATGTATCTTTTTCCCTTTCCTTCTGCTTTCTCTCTCTCTGTCTTTATCACCTCTATCCTCTATCACGCTTTTCCCTTCCCATCCCTCATTCTCTTTTTTCACTCTCCATCTCTGCCCTACTCCTTTCTTCTGCCCGTTTTTCTCTCTCTCCCTCTCCCTTTCTCTCATTAGTTCATTACTCATTATGGAATATCATGTCTCTTCTTCTCCTTTTCTCTCATTTTCGAATCTTCTCTCTCTCTCCCTCTCTTTCATTTCATACTTTTGCTTCTCTTTTCCCTCCTCTCTCTTCCCTACTCCCTTCTATACTCCTCCCTTGGATTTTTTTTCTCGCACACGTTTTCCTCCTCCTCTCTCTCTCTCTCCTCCCTCTCTCCTTTTCTCTCTCCCTCCTTCTTTCTCCTTCCCTCCTTTCTCCTTCTCTCTCTCCTTCCTTCTTCCTCTCCCTCCCTTCTTTCTCCTTCTCTCCCAATAAAGGCGAAAATTTATTTGCTTCATGTTTCCCAGGGCTTAATTAGTTTGATAGGAACAACATCATAAATAATGTACCTACCTGTGTTGTATCGACATAAATACATATATGTAGTTCCCTGTGTACATATAGGTGTTTTATGTGTTTATATATGTATTTTGTACATTTATGTAATAGCATACATAAATTTCTATGCACCTTTTTTGGAGTTTTGATAGAGGGAACTGCAACAGTCCAGAGTACTGACTCTCAACCTGGAGGTGCTGGGTTCCAGCCAGGGTGGAAATGTAAAAGATCCTTGAAATAATGCCTCATTATTTTCTCTCGTTCCCTTAGGTACTTCTCTTTTTCTGTCTTAGTCTGCTTTCTCTTCATCTTTCTCCTTTCCTTCTCTGTCTTCTTTTCTTCCTTATCACTCTTCTATTTATTCTATTTTTCCTCCTTCCCCTCTTCTATTTATCTTTGTTCTTCTTCTGCTTTTCTTGTTTCTTGTCTTTTTCCTCCATTTTGTCCTTCTTCTACAATTCTACATATTTCTTCTCCAACTTCCCCTTCTCTCCATTCTCGGTCTTTTTTTTAATCTATCTATTTTCCTTCTCCTCCTAGAAATATTAATTCTCTAACTTCTCCTTCTAGTCCTTCTCCTCTTTGTCACCTCTTCCACGAAAGAAGGTAAAGAGAGGTCGAGCGGG
>NW_007391240.1:0-1297 GCF_000475195.1 Diaphorina citri | reverse complement strand
GGAGAAAGACAGGATAGGAGGAAGCCAGCCGCTCCGAGAACGAAACTTATCAGTTAGTTTACAATAAAATTCGCCCCCGGGCGGGAATCAAACCCGCAACCTAGCGCTTACAAGGCAGACACGCGTCCCTTCAAGCTAACCAGGCTGGCGATGAGATTTTTAGTGACGGGGGGTTTAACCTCCTTTCGGCAAGCTATCCGCCTCCTAATATTAACTTCAGCCTGAGTGGGCTGAGAAAAGCAGTACGCGATTCTGGAATAAATTTAACTTTGGTGATTGGTGCATTGGACAATGGACATGCTATTGGCCGCAGTTAGCAATTTTATTATTATTATTATTTTCTTAACACATTATTTTGACTTAATAAATAAAAAACTCTTGACTTTTAGTTTTACAAATTTAATATATTTTATCTATACGCGTGTTTCTCGTGTTAGATAAAATAGGTATATTAAATTTGTAAAACTAAAAGTCAAGAGTTTTTTATTTATAAGGTTATTGAAAGTTTTATCAAGTGTTATTTTGGTCTTATTGTAACATAGACCATAATAGGAATATTCCTACCAAATTTCAGTTTCTAGGTGTTGTGGTTCTAGAGATAGAGCGATCAGTGTGTGAAATGTGAATGGATCTCGTTCTTATAATATAAGATTATTTTGGTTGTGGTTGGTATCAAATGCTGGGAATGGACTATCAGGTCGTTTTCCTCCTGGCGTCTCATATTTTCCCTAAATTTTGTACTTTTCGGGGGAAAAAAACCTACTATATAAAGTTGGTACCTAATAAAAATATTCAATCTACCTGTTTCTTGGCTATGTTCCATACGATGAGATCGGGAAAACCTTTAGCATTATGATCAACATCCTTGATAATATGCTCTCCTATTTGTACAAACAATGACACTCCTATACATGACAGATAGTTCTGCAACATTACAAAAATGGTAAATGTTAGATTTTTTTTTTGTCAACTTCGAGCATCGAACCTCGTACCTTCTGAGTTTATCCTTCTACTGACCGCTGATGGACGGATCTCTCACGCTGGTCTTCTGATCTTGGACATAGTACATTTGACTTTTTCTTTCTCAACAAAAAAAAAAGTGTTTCACCGCCTTTTTTATTTTGTAGCAAAGAAACAACTGCTACATTACACTCGTAGCTGTGACAACTTTGGAAATTCACAATCTAACAGTGCGGTAGTTCCGGACACGGAAAGTAAGTAGACTCGTGTGGTCTGTGTCGTAGCATGCCCATCCCGTAGTATGCCTCTCATCAGATGGGCGAGAAGAGACACAATA
>NW_007391239.1:0-1297 GCF_000475195.1 Diaphorina citri | reverse complement strand
TCCAGTAGCATTGTTTTTACTGAGCATTATGTTGAGAACCATTATCTCTCCTGAGATAGACAAGCGTTCATTTGTTATATCCATTTCTAAGAATGAAGACTAATGGTTCAGTAAACTATAGAAGTTATTCAGAAATAGGGACCCTACGCCCCCTCTCTCCCCCTTCAAAGGCTTGATTGGTCCCAAGATCTAGTGAGCGAATTCATGTGTTGAAATTTTTTTCCAAATTTCTTCAAAATTGAACTAACCGATTGGGAGTTATTGCAAAACATACAAGAATTGCAGAAAAAGGACCCATACAGAACTCCCAAGGGTCCGATCGGTCCAAAACTTACTGAAGGAACTCCCTTTAGTCCTTTTCTATGTTGTTTATTCCTACCAAATTTCATTAAAATGAATAAAAAATTCGAGAATTATCGCGGAACGACACATCATACAGACAAAGCAAATGCAAACCTTTCGAGTTGTAGCTAACTTAGAAGTTAGAAGTTTTAGAACGCATTTCGTTCAATGATCCGATATATGGATCCCATACATCAAACAGTTTCACATTATTTTTCCGTTTCCTTCATTTCACGAGAGAGTATCATCCGCTTTGGCCGTGATCTTCACTCTCCTATTGCGAGATAATGGCTCATGAGTTAACCGAGTTAACGTTTTGTTAATTGCCAAGGAGTCAATGTTATAGCGCAATAAACACTTGTGGAATCGATGCATCACCACACCATCATCAAAATACACTTTTCTCCCCGGGCCCTCGGTTTATTGTTGAAGTTCCAAGCTGTTTGAAAGCACGAAATGTTGAGAAAATTGACGAAATTTACAGCAAACCCCTTTTTTTCAGATCTAAAAGTTACGTATATCTTAGTAATAGGATCATCAAAATAGGTAAATGAACATCTTTGCGGAACCCTGAACTTTCAAGATTGCACCCCCACCCCCCTTATTATAAAAATATAAAAATACAGCCAGCCTAGTTGGTTAGTAAAGGTTAGTACGTCTGACTTTCAATCGCTAGGTCGCGGGTTCGATTCCCGCCCGGGGCGAATTTTATCCTAAACAGATAAAGTTTGTTCTCGGAACGTCTGGCTTTCCTCCTATCCTGTCATTCTTCTCTCTTCGATTTCGGGACGATTATTAAGACGATGTTACAGTTCTCGGAACGTCTGGCTTTCCTCCTATCCTGTCATTCTTCTCTCTTCGATTTCGGGACGATTAAACTAAAAAAAAAAGTTACAGTTCCCTCTATCAAACCTCTAAAAAAAGCTGTGTAAGATGAAATACCTAGTCCAAGATG
>NW_007391238.1:0-1297 GCF_000475195.1 Diaphorina citri | reverse complement strand
ATCGCAGTTATAAAGTTTGCATGGATTTATTTATTCCTAACTCCTAACTCTCAATTTAATAGATGAATACTGTAAATATCTATTTAATAGTTTCTAGTTACTGATAAAGTGTATAGCAGAAGTTGGAACTGAAGTAAACCGTGTGCGTGTGTTGATTTATTCGGATACCATTTTCTAGTGTATTTTCATAACTTTTCTCTTATTCTGCCATATTTTGTAATTAGGTATTTTGTAATTCAGATACCATTTTCATTTTCTAGTGAATCATGTTGAGCTAAAAATCATTTCCTTGTTTGTAGGTATAGGTATAATGATACGTCCCTTTTATGAACAAATAATCTACTTTTTTGTAGAAATATATATAGTCCCTTTTTTACCTCAGGATTGCAAATATTATTGTACCATATTGATGGAGGACTCTGTAACTCTGTGAATTTGTAGTCTTTTTGTAGTTTGAATGTGAATTTGTAGTCTTAAAAAGATGAATTAGCATTCCTCTACTAATAGCTATGAAAAAAGAAAAGGTACTTTAAACTTTAAACACACTTTTTAAACATAAAAGTTATGTACATAAATACCTATACTCACAGATATAAACTTATAACTAGGTAGGTAGGTAGGTAGGTGTGTATGTATAAATTTATCTAGGTACGAAACTTTGTAGAAACTACTCTTTAAGCACAGATAAATATTTATTACTTTATTTATACACACAGAACAGACGTCTAATCAACAGGAAGCTGATGCAGTTTTTTCTTCTAGATCCTAAATGCCTCGAAGGTTGACGTACTCAATAGCGCATGCCTTACGTTCAATTCAGTGGCAACATGACGCATGCGTCATAGCGCACGTAAAAAGGCACGAGTGTAGACGTAGCTCTATAGTGTATATACCATTTCTTAATTGAAGAATCTGAGGATGTTCGTATTTTACTTTTTATATTATGCACTTGTAGACATGTAGAAAATCTTGCTCCTTTGTTATTTCGCTAAATATTTAGACTTCTCCCGGGCTGATTGATCGAACCTTGGGTGCACCCGTTTTTGCTTTCGCTTGTGCTGGCTTGTTCTGCAAAAAATCATCGTCAGGACGGAACAGCCTAATTCACCTAATAAGGTTCGAATTAATTCAAGTGAACAATGAACATGAACATGAGATTTGTTGATGTAATTATCCCTATTTTTCGCTCTCCCGATCCGCAAAAATAAGAAGTTCTTCGTATTTCAGGATGTTTCTCATTTACTTATTTTTGGATAACATTTTTCAATACAGAGATCTTCTTGTTGAACAACCCAAT
>NW_007391237.1:0-1297 GCF_000475195.1 Diaphorina citri | reverse complement strand
TTTTCCCTGACCTTACAGACTCCCCACTTTCACTCTTCCTTCCTTCATCTCCATCTTACTTAATAATGAACGGGCTTTCCAGCCCTCCATCGAAGGTATACCTGATGGGAACCTAGGTTTACACTACATAGTTGGAATACGTTTAACTAATGCACTCGAACCATTCTTTCCATTCTAGTTAGGATAATTTTATGATTATTGTTTTCAGAAAATGTTGTTTTTACTTGTATATACGTAACTCAAAACGACAGCATTACAAATTGTGCTTAAGTAGCATCTACATTCATTAGCAACATGAACTTTACTTCCATTACTCGTATGCTTCTAGTATGAGATCATTTTCTTGTAGGTATGGTATCCAAGTTTCCTTTGAGAATTTTTAATTTATAATTTCCCAACCAAGGACCCGCTTGTCTCTTAAATTTTTATTCTTCCCCTCCTCTTTTCCCTGACCTTACAGACTCCCCACTTTCACTCTTCCTTCCTTCATCTCCATCTTACTTAATAATGAACGGGCTTTTCAGCCCTACATCGAAGGTATACCTGATGGGAACCTAGGTTTACACTACATAGTTGGAATACGTTCAACTAATGCACTCGAACCATTCTTTCCATTCCAGTTAGGATAATTTTATCATTATTGTTTTCAGAAAATGTTGTTTTTACTTGTATATACGTAACTCAAAACGACAGCATTACAAATTGTGCTTGGCATCTACATTCATTAGCAACATGAACTTTACTTCCATACTTGTATGCTTCTAGTATGAGATCATTTCCTTCAGCAGTATTATCATTATTAATTACAATAGTTATCATCTCTCACACACTCCTCACTTTGTCCTAAATTCAAACGAAATATCAGTCAAAAGAAAGCTGGTGGGCAGCATGTTTCATATTTCAAAAATTCCATATGCAATATTCCCAATAGCATAGAGATATAGAGGGACAACCTCTCTCCTCCTCACCAACTCTCTCTCCCTCCCTCCCCTCTCTCTTTCTCCTCCCATGTTTTATTTGTCTCTCTCTTTCCCCCTACGTCTCTTAGCCTCCTATGTTTTATTTGCCTCTCTCTCTCTCCATCACTCTCTCTCTCCTCCTTTATCTGCCCCTCTCTCTCTCTCCCCTCCAGTATCTGCCACTCTCTCTCTCCTCCTTTATCTGCCTCACTTTCTCTCTCTCCATCACTCTCTCTCCTCCTTTATCTGCCACTCTCTCTCTCCATCACTCTCTCTCTCCTCCTTTATCTGCCTCTCTCTCTCTTCCCATCTTCTACCACAAAATATCGCTCATCTTC
>NW_007391236.1:0-1297 GCF_000475195.1 Diaphorina citri | reverse complement strand
GGTTTTACTATCATCTTATCATCTCTTATCTCTGTTTAAATCTGTAAATTACCTCACCTTTATCGCCTACCCTAGGCACCTTATCTATCTACCGGTAAACTTGATCTCGATTTTTTTAGAGTTCAATTACCTCTTATCTCTCATCTCTCTATCTAAATCTCATTTTATCTCTATATCTTATCGTAAGTGTGCATAAAATTTCCAAAACCTTGGGTTTTTTGTCCTTATAGTAAAAATTTGCATTGTAATTTTACGCGTCATTTGAAGCGTCATCGCCATTTTGGTTTGTCTATCAGCTTTTAGATGCGACCGGTCTAATCGGTCATTCCTCCTCTTCCTTGTCAAACGGGATAGGGGTGAAAAGGGAACTTGAAAAACTTGTCGTTTTTCAGAGGAGGGGAAGTATCATCTGATTTCCTCTTTGTTTTGATTTTGTTTTTCTTATCAAATTTCAAAATCTTGTAAATTTTTATCAACAAGTGGTTTTTTTGGAAATAAAATTTAGTTATTCTGCGAGTTTTCAGTTGAAATTTTAATTTTGAAGATCTCAACAGGTAGCAAGTGATAACACTCTTCTATTTTGTTCTAAATAACCAACCGTTTTCTTTGAATTTCAAACCGGTTTTGGTGTTGTCTGGTGTAATCACTCCACACATCTTGATCAAATGTTATCATCATAACCTACCTCAATCTTTCAGTTTAACTTGAAGTTTCCATTTCTTATCTGTAAATATTTAATCTGATAATCACTTTAATTGAATTTATTGTTTATTAACCTTATCCATGAATTTTGTTCTAATAATTTTCTCTAACCATATCTACCTACCATAAAAACAATCGTTTTTTTTCTTTACTGAATAATCCAGTTCAAATACCTACCTAGATTTTTTCTATAAACATTTTGATCTTATCTTGCTAATTTGCAATCCTTTTATTTTGTAAATAATTTTTATAACCCAGTACCTAGTTAACTTTGTCTTTCTCATTTACCAAGTAAAAGTTAATGAAACTACATTTCCTATTTATCTTTTGTATAATCAAACCTGATTAATTTTTATCTCTTCTCATATTTATCTCAATGTAATTTAATCATATTTCATGAATTTAACCAATTTTCTAAAAACTTTTTTTGAGTTATATGCTCCACCTATCTAATGTTTTGAACTTTTTCATTTCATATTAGCTAAAAGCTACCTACCTATCTACTATTTATTTATCTTTATTTATTTATTTATGGCTCTTGGCCATTTATTTATCGACCGACCGGTCATCATTGGATTATGTGATTTATTTTGTC
>NW_007391235.1:0-1297 GCF_000475195.1 Diaphorina citri | reverse complement strand
GTAGTGTTTAGTTTCATCAATTTCAGAATGTATGTCGCCCCCCCCCCTGTCTCTCCCCAGTTCGCCATTTTAAATCTCAATACTGTGATTTCAAACTAGAACACAGACACAGTTATACAAAGCTCAAGGTTCTATAGGAAAATTACTCGTATAGTATATTAGGTATTAGGTATCTCTATTTACCTACCTATAGGAAAAGCACAAAGTTAGAGAAATACATAGATACCTACCTAGGCACATGATGCTACAAAAGCTACATGCAGTTGATAAATAAACAATTTTATTGTAGGTATATAAACTATCTATATGCAGGTATCTACATAAATACAATGCATAGGTACCTTATATGACGATATATTATACACAAAACTATTATATATTATACACAAAACACCCACATCCATTCTGTATTAAATTATTTTATATACTTAATCTACATTCTACATCATTTATAGACTATATAATACATATGAAAATGTATATACGTATCTGTATGTCTTTGTACATATCAGTTCCTGAGCAAACAACAAGAACAAAGAGAGTATGCAATATGCCAATCCCGTGTTCTATGTACTTGCATGTGATTGAATTAACCTATTTTCACACCTCCTGATTTTACCCTGTCTGATCTTTGTTGAATTTTATTAAATAAAAATTAGAATTTTATTTATAGATGTGGTTGCTCTCTCTCTCTCTCCCTCTCTCTCTCCCTCCCTCTCTCCCTCTCTTTCGCTCTCTCTCCCTCTCTTAGGAGGAGGGCTGGGAAAAGAACATTGTCGCGCTAGCTCAAAGTGAAGCCCCTGCTGCAGAATTTAACCTAAGGCCTTGGCTGCAGAATTTAACCTAAGGCCTTGGCTGCAGAATTTAACCTAAGGCCTTGGCTGCAGAATTTAACCTAAAGCCCTGGTTGCAGAATTTAACCTAAGGCCCTGGATGCAGAATTTAACCTAAGGCCCTGGATGCAGAATTTAACATTTTAACCTAAGGCCTTGGCTGCAGAATTTAACCTAAGGCCCTGATGGTTGCAGAATTTAACATTTTAACCTAAGGCCTTGGCTGCAGAATTTAACCTAAGGCCCTGATGGTTGCAGAATTTAACCTAAGGCCCTGGGTGCAGAATTTAACCTAAGGCCCTGGCTGTAGAATTTAACCTAAGGCCTTGGCTGCAGAATTTAACCTAAAGCCCTAGTTGCAGAATTTAACCTAAGGCCTTGGCTGCAGAATTTAACCTAAAGCCCTGGTTGCAGAATTTAACCTAAGGCCCTGGTTGCAGAATTTAACCTAAAGCCCTGATTGC
>NW_007391234.1:0-1297 GCF_000475195.1 Diaphorina citri | reverse complement strand
GGTTTTAGCTAGCTGGTATCCTCCCTATTTAAAACACCCCTGTCGGTACTTTAACTTTAATTGTAGATACTTACCTACGTATGGATGCATTAGGGATGTTCATTTACGGAGAGTCGTTTTTCACGGAAATTCATTAGAAATAGAAATCTCTATCCCTTGCTGAAATTCCCTGAATCCATAAGGCCTAAGAGCTATTACAGCCTTCTATACGTACCTTATAGGCTTATAGCCTAAAGTAGCTTTTTAGTCCGTCCTTCCTTTATTATTACCTATACTAATAATAAAAGGTATAGTGGACGGACTATTGTATTCGCTTCGGTGTCGTCTGTCGGTCTGTCCCCGTAGAAGGACTTATCCAAACCTGGTCGACCTATATATCAAATTAAAGGTCTTTTTACCAGGAACACGAAAATGGTGGTGCGAGAGGAGGAAGAAAGAGGAGAAGTATAAAGAAGACAAACGAGAAGAAGAGGAAGAAGAAAAGATACAGAAGAAGAAGAAGAAGAAGACGATTAAGAAAAAACATCAAGGAGGATAAGAAGAAGATGATGAAGAAGTAGGGAAAGAAAGAGGAGAAGACGACGAAGAAGAAGGAGGAGGAGGAGGGAAGACAGCAAAGAAACGAAGCATCACGAATCAGGAAAAGAAGACAGGGAGAGGAAGAACGGAAGGCGAATATGATGATAAGGGAAAAGGAAAAGATGATAAGAACAAAAACACAAACTGGAAACCTAAGAAGAGATGGTAGAGGTAACATAGAGGAGACGGAGAGAAGGGAAAGAAAAGGAAAAGAGAAAAGATGTGAGAGGTGAAGTAGAAGATAAGAGAAAAGGGGGAAGGAGAAAAGAAAGAAGAGATGGTAGAGGTGAAACAGAATAGACGGAGAGAAGGGCAAGAAAAGGAAAGGAGAAGAAATGTGAGAGGTGAAATAGAAGATAAGAGAAAAGGGGGAAGGAGGAAAAAAGAAAAGAGAGAAATGAGAAGAAAAAGATATAGAATAGAAGATGGTAAAACGAGGAGGAAGGAGAAAAGAAGAAGGAAAGGGGGAAGAAAAGAAGGAGAAAAAAAAATCTGGTGCGAACATCACACGACTTTCCTTATCCTATTGAATGATGCTTATTTGGGTGTTCTTGTTCTTATACCCTAAAATTTTATAATATCTCTAACCGTTTAGTCGGTATAGCTGAAAACCGCCAAAAAACGGTCAAAATACCGCCATCCGTTGCACCGATCTTAACCAAAAGTTTCGTGTCGCATCCTTGTCACATTTGACATTTACATACCAAATTTCAAGTCT
>NW_007391233.1:0-1297 GCF_000475195.1 Diaphorina citri | reverse complement strand
AACAATTGAAAAAAAAAAAAAAAAAATCTGTTGTGAAATCACACGACTTTCCTTAGCCTATTGAATGATGCTTATTTGGGTGTTCTTCTAATGTACGAGTATCTTTTATAATATCTCCAACCGTTTAGTGAGTATCGCTGAAAACCCCAAAAAAGCGGCCAAAATACCGTCAAGCGTTGCACCGATCTTAACCAAAAGTTTGGCGTCGCATTTTCGTCACATTTGACTGCTACATACCGAATGAAGTCTCTAGCTCTTAGTCTCTCTCTCTCTCTCTCTCTCTCTCTTCTTTTCCTTTCTATCTATGAAATTATGTGTATAAAACGATGTCATAATGGATAATGGCCTGTTCATTTCTCTCTCTCTTTTCCTTCGTAATAAACCTCTCTCTTCCTCTCCCTCCCTTTCTCAGTTCCCCCATTCCTTTCTCTCCCTCCCTCTCTCTCTCTCCCTCCCTTTCTCTCTCTCTCTTTAAATGACCAGTATCTAATTTCATAACAACCTCTCTTTCTCTTTAGACGAGAGCAGTCTAAATAGACTACTCTCCAAGTCTCCAGGGTATATCAATAACTTAGATGTGTCTCCCAAAAACTATGGAAAGAGAGAGAGAGATAGAGATAAAAAGAGAAGGTTGTAGAGAGAGAGAGATAAAAAAGAAGGTTGTAGAGAGAGAGAGAGAGAGACATATAGACAGAAAGAGAAGAAGAGAGAAATGAGAAACGGTGAAGACAGGGATAAAGGAAGAGGAAAGGAAAGGGAGATACAGAGAAAGGAAAGAGAGAGAGAGAGAAGAAGGGAGAAAGAGGGAGATGCAGAAACTAAAGAAAAAGAAGAAATAGGAGGAAAATGAAAACGAGATATAGAGAGAGAGATAGATAGAGAGAGAGAGAGAGAGAGAAACATATAGACAGAAAGAGAAGAAGAGAGAAATGAGAAATGGTGAAGAGGGATAAAGGAAGAGGAAAGGAAAGGGAGATACAGAGAAATGAAAGAGAGAGAAGAAGGGAGAAAGAGGGAGATGCAGAAACTAAAGAAAAAGAAGAAATAGGAGGAAAATGAAAACGAGATATAGAGAGAGAGATAGATAGAGAGAGAGAGAAAGAAAGAGAGAGAGAGAGAGACATATAGACAGAAAGAGAAGAAGAGAGAAATGAGAAACGGTGAAGACAGGGATAAAGGAAGAGGAAAGGAAAGGGAGATACAGAGAAAGGAAAGAGAGAGAGAGAGAAGAAGGGAGAAAGAGGGAGATGCAGAAACTAAAGAAAAAGAAGAAATAGGAGGAAAATGAAAACGAGAT
>NW_007391232.1:0-1297 GCF_000475195.1 Diaphorina citri | reverse complement strand
TTCACTGGATAAATCTTTTGAAGCAAGATATCAGTCATTGGTTGATCAAATACAATCCTATTTACATTCTAGTGAAAAACCTGGCTTTTTTCCTCATAGGGTTTTAGGTTCTTTTTCCAGTGTATTGGATACTAAACTTAATGACAAGCTAGGTATAAAGAAGTTACACTTTCGTTTTGAGGGAGCAAGAACTTTAAAGGTTGTAGCAGAAACAGAATCGAAAATACATGTTTTTATTTTCACTGAAGATGTAGAGGCCCAACATTCTAAACAAACAAATACTAAGAGTTTTGAATTCACCAAGGGCGAGTTCAAGAGTGTAATAGGTAGAGATTATACTGAATTGGATGCTCGTAAGCTTCAAATTGATGTAATAAAAATCTTGAAAGATAAGTATGAGTTAGTAAAAAGCAAACCAAAGTCAGATAAAGATGTTAAGTCGAAGAAGTTACATTTATATCTGAAGAATAACGTATTGGAGTGTAAAGCTAAGGATATAAATGGAAATATTCAAACAATGCAAATTGATTCTGGTGAATTAAAGGGTGATTATGCGTTTAAAAATAAATTTTTTGATCAAATTAAGCAATTTCTAGGTAAGTCAGGTAAAGATCTTAGTGATGATGTTGGAAAGGAGTTATCAAGAATCACATCGGCAAAGGGGTATACCTTAAAGAGTAATGGAGAAGATACAAAAATAAATATTAAGGTAGAAAGTAACAAGAAGATCAAAGATATACCTCTTCCTTCTCCAAAAGGGTTTCCATTTATAGAAGTGGAAAAAAAGTTAGGTCAGTCTGATTATTTAGAAAATTATATTGAAAAGCTTGCTAATCCAGATGCAGAAATAGATCAAGTTCAGGATAATCTTAAAGAAATTCTAACTTACATAAAAGAAGTTCATACTAATTTAAATTTACAAGATAATGTTTATGGCACTAGTGCTCGCGAAGCTGATCAACATGGCTTTGTAGCAGGAGTATTTGATAACTTTCGATATCGTGATAATACCAAACTCTATCTGGAGCAGTTTGCTGGAGGAGGTTATGCTGATATTGTTTTGCTTGTTCGTGGTCCTAATCGTGCTGTTGATTCAGTTCCAATTCTTATTGAACTCAAGGCTGGAACTGAAGGGCAAGTTGATCCAAGTGACGCGCTGAGGCAAGCTGAAGATTACATAGAAGGTTTTAGACCAAATAAGATGAGGATTTTAACCAACGCAGATAATGCTATTGCTGTTGGGTTGAATTTAGATAATGCGGAACCGTTTAAAACTGAAGTAAAACCTATTAAACAA
>NW_007391231.1:0-1298 GCF_000475195.1 Diaphorina citri | reverse complement strand
CAATATTATTTTCACATAAATTTCCTCCCTTATCGTCTTCTCATTTTTCCGATTTTCTTCCTCCGTTCCTTCACTCTTGTATCTTTATTTACACTCACAAGCGTGATGATAGTCGTGATAGGCAGGTTTACACGGCATTAGGTATATGGAAACCCTCAGCCTTGTTTTTCGAGAACGAACATTATCCCATCAGGATAAAATCCGCCCCGGGCGGGAATCGAACCCGCGGCCTAGCGCTTACGAGGCAGACGCACTACCAACTAAGCTAACTAGGCTGGCGGTCAAATTTTCGATGGTCAGTTTTTAGTGCCAAAACGCGTTTTGAGGTCCCTAAAGCCTAAATTCAAAGTTTCAGCCATTGGTCCGTGTGTCTGTCTGTCTTTAAACAAAATATCTCGAGAACCTTAAGAGCTAAAGACTTGAAATTTGGTATGTAGCTCTCAAATGGGACAAGGATGAGACACGAAACTTTTGGTTAAGACCGGTGCAACGCTTGGCGGCATTTTACCGCTTTTTGGCGGTTTTCGGTGTAATTTAACGATATCTTGGGAACGGTGTGAGCTAGAGACTTGAAATTTGGTATGTAGTTTATAGGAGAAAGCCAGCCGTTCCGAGAACGAACATTATCCCATCAGGATAAAATCCGCCCCGGGCGGGAATCGAACCCGCGGCCTAGCGCTTACAAGGCAGACGCACTACCAACTAAGCTAAGTAGGCTGGCTTATACATATGTATATTTGCTTCTAACTAACATAGGCCCTTTCTCCTAGGAACGATTGAATTTTTATATACCTACCCTTTATAAAAATCGGGTCAAAAATCCGGGTACAAACACGACACGACAGCAGGTTGATTGCAGAGGTACCATTAGTAGGTCGGTATACATAATAATGTATCGATACCGTTTTAGAACGGTAACTTTAACTTTTATTTTTGAAACCTCAAAGTTTGTGTTTACATAAAGAGGAGCAATCAACCTCGGAAAATCCATAAACTATAAATACCCATGGAATGTTTATGATTCAATTAAGGATGAGGTTGAAAGAAGGAGAGAGGAGGTGCATGAATTTTATTCAGATTTCAAATGTCAAACTAGACTTTGAAAAAAAAAAAATAATAATAAAGGAGGTGCATAAATTTTATTCAGATTTCAAATGTCAAACTAGAGTTGGAAAAAAAATAAAGGATGGGGAATGCAGAAAGAAGTCGGGAATAATGAAAATAAAAATCTGGTGTGAACATCACACGACTTTCTATTACATTTGCAGAATACGTAGGTATTTGAAAAGAAATAGAAA
>NW_007391230.1:0-1298 GCF_000475195.1 Diaphorina citri | reverse complement strand
CTCGTATTTTCATTTTATTTTTCTTGTATTTTTTGCACTTTGTTCTCTCTTATTTCTACTGCCCCTTTTTGGAATTCTCTCTCCCTCTCCCTCTCTCTCTTTCTTTCGCTATTTCTCTCTCGAACATTTTCCTAGTATTTGCATAATATTGTTTGCTTTCCTAGGTATGTATGGAACATGTTCTGGTACAATATTTCCTCTCTCTCTCTCTCTCTCTATTTCTTTCTCGCTCATTATTTCCATCTCTCTCTTTTCTCGCTTTCGAAGTACAAGTCTATGTCATTTGCCAAGGGTACATGGAGAGAGAGAGAAAGAAAAAGAGAGAGAGAGAGAGAACATGTTATTAAGAGAAAATTATGAAGTACACAGAATACAAATACATAAGGTGTACTTGTACCTTATACATAGGTAGAAACGAAACGGATGAAGAGTAGGAAGAAGAGAAGTAGGTAGTATGAGAAGGGAACGGATAAGGAGTAAGGAAGAACACATGGAAGAGGAAGAAGAAGACGAAGCAGAAGAAAGAAGAAGACTCTCTCTTTTCTCGCTTTCGAAGTACAAGTCTATGTCATTTGCCAAGGGTACATGGAGAGAGAGAGAGAAAGAAAGAGAGAGAGAGAACATGTTATTAAGAGAAAATTATGAAGTACACAGAAACAAATACATAAGGTGTACTTGTACCTTATACATAGGTAGAAACGAAACGGATGAAGAGTAGGAAGAAGAGAAGTAGGTAGTATGAGAAGAGAAAGGATAAGGAGTAAGGAAGAACACATGGAAGAGGAAGAAGAAGACGAAGCAGAAGAAAGAAGAAGAAGAAGGAGGAGGAGGAAGGGAAGGAGGATGAGAAGAAAAAGGGAAAGGATGAAGAGTAAGGAAGAAGAAATAGAAGAAGAAGAAGGAGGAGAAAGAAGAAAAGTACCTCAGGTGAAAGTCTACAGTTTATTCTTGTATAACACTTTGAATCTATTTCCCATCTCTCTCTCTCTCTCTTGCTTTTCTTTCCCATGTCATATGCACATGTACCTACTCATATTTCTACTTATTCCTCCTTCTCTTTTCCTCCTACTACTTGTGTATATTTCTCTCTCTCTCCCTCCCTCCCTCCCTCTAACTGTCTCCCCCTCTCACTCTCTCTCTCTCTCTTCCTCTTTCTACTTTTGTATGTTTCTATCTCTTTCTGTCTTTGTGCCTAGTGAAATCCTCTCATATTTCTCTTAACTTAAGTAACAAAGACAGAAGTCGATAGACACAGAGAGAGAGAGAGAGAGAGAGAGAGAGAGAGAGAGAGAGAGAGA
>NW_007391229.1:7754-11017 GCF_000475195.1 Diaphorina citri | reverse complement strand
CTCCTCTTCCCTCTCCTCCTCCTCCTCTTTCTCTTCCTCCTGCTCCTTTTCCTTCCACTCTTCTTCCTCCTCCTCTTCCCTCTCCTCCTCCTCCTCTTTCTCTTCCTCCTGCTCCTTTTCCTTCCACTCTTCTTCCTCCTCCTCTTCTTTCTCTTCCTCCTGCTTCTTCTCCTCTCACTCCCCCTCTCCTATTCCATTTTCTCTTTCTCCTCCTCTTTCTTCACATCCTCCATCTTCCTCTTGTACTTTTCCTCCTCCCACTTCTATGTAGAAGAAGAATATATCTCCTCTTTTTCAATTCCTGGATGTGTCATTCAATTCATTCATCATACATTACATTACTTCTATTCAGCTCATACCTAATGTTCATACATATTATGACTGTAGGTATCAGTTCATATTCATCCATATGTGTCTGTGTTGTATGTACTGATACATCTTACAGTACCCATATTGAGATCTCCGTGGGGGAGTATACTGTGCTGTGAATATAAAACGTGTCTCAAGTACTTGATTTGTACAATGTATTCGTTTTATGTACATACGTGTGTATATCTTATGATCCTTCTTATACTTGTGTATCTCCTATACTTATGTATCTTTTTTTCTTTCGGTTTCTTCTTTTTTTATGAATTATTTATTATACAACTTATGTTTTTAGGATCTGACTCATCGACTGAGTAGTTCACTGAAAAGAGTAGTTCTTTCTCATAACTCACTCAGTTTTTACAAATCAATATGAGTTGTGTGAAAGAAGGTCCAATTCCCCCTCAATCGTAAACGGAACGAATGGGCCTTCTTTCATAGGCCTCCTCATCATAAGTTAATCTCTGTTAAAGAACGCACAAGAGGGTCAATAGTTTTATTTTAATATCTAGCATACATATGTTTCACCTGTATAGTTTTTACCTTTATGTCTAGAGTTTAATCAATGAAAACTATATTCACAACACAAGGACATTATGTTTTTAAACTTGTTATTCTCTCTAGATTGAGATCTTTCGAAAATCTTCGAAATTTGAGAAAAACGGCTGTAAGCTTAAATAAAGTTTGATATTAGGATTCGAAATCTAACAACAGTGATCTTATCATCCCAAAATCAAGAGAGAAATAAGACAGGACAAGAGAAAGTCAGTCGTTCCGAGAACGAACCCTATCTATTTAGCATAAAGTTCGCTCCCAGCGGGAATCGAATCCGCGACCTAGCGATCACTCGAACTTCGTAGAATAGAAAATTAGAAATGCAAAAATTCGAACTTTTGTAGGTCTATTACGAACTTTTTTGTAAGTTCGAAGTTCTTTGTATGTACTTTATGGTACTGTGCACTCGGATTGATTTTATTATTATTATTTTATTTTTTTTACCTAGGTATTTTATTTTTATTTTCAATTAATTATTTTTCTACATCCAGTGGCGTAGCTATTTCTTACAGTTCTCTGATCCACTATTTTACTTTTCCAATTCCAGTGCCGCAGTAATTCTTACATTAACCATTGTATTCTTCCACTTCCAGTGCCGTGGGTAAGACCTGTCTGCTGATCAGTTACACAACCAATGCATTCCCCGGCGAGTACATTCCCACTGTGTTCGATAACTATTCCGCCAATGTCATGGTCGATGGTAAGCCGATCAACCTGGGCCTCTGGGATACGGCAGGACAGGAAGACTACGATCGACTCCGGCCCCTCTCCTACCCTCAGACTGTAAGTAAATGCCTTTGAAATTGATGGATAAGGTAATGAGACCAAGAAGAAAACCTGGATTATGTAATGTAAATGCAGTTTCTTTGTGTTATTATGTCACAACTTTGGTGCTCACTGCAGCATTGTAGGATTTTCCCAATATCTCAATAATCCTAAAATTCAATGTTTACCTACCATGCTGGCACCGGTCGCTATGCGCATTTATATGTCATAGCTACTCATTTTCCTCACGAGGCTGAGTGGGCCCCGCAACAGCCAGTCACGGAATCAATCATTTGGGATTGATACAAAATTTCTTGACACCGCCGGAAATCGAACCGGGTTCTCCGGCGTGCAAGGCGAAGCGCAGTGACCACCTACGCATTGGAGCTGACAAAACCTGGATGTATAGAAGGAGTATACATAAAAAAAAATAAATAATGGCGTAGTGGTCACTGCGTTCGTTCGCCTTGCACGCGGGACACCCTGTTCGATTTCCGCGGGGTCGAAAAATTCGTATCATGCAAATGATTGGATTCCGTGACCGGCTGTTGTGGGGGTCCAAACAGGCTCGTGAGGAGAAGAATGAGAAATGAGTCTTTATGTTAGTAGTCTACTACGATGCTTGTGTAATTCGACACTTCTTGAGTGTCGTAGGCGCTATGCGCATTCAGTGCCAGGGATGTAGTAAACAATAAGACATAGAGTGCTATGTACTATCATTGTGATATTTGGTCATTTGGAAAATATATACAATGTTGCAATGAGCAATCAAAGTTCCAAAGTGTGATATTAATAACAAATAACACAATGAAACGGCGATTTATTTTCTTCCGAGCAGTATAAATGAGAACAATTTAGCTCATGGAAGTGGTTTCAAGGTCTGTTTTGACACAATAGTTGCTTTCATCTAGATGTACGTTATTGTCGAGATCATACTAGCCAATTGATAACTCCGCCATAATAATATGTATAACGATAATACGAGGTAACTTCTAATCACAATTCATGCAGTTGGTCTTGCAGTACGCATGCGTTATAAGCTATCATTATGTAAGTACGTAAGTAGATACTTCATAATTATG
Organism: Diaphorina citri; assembly: GCF_000475195.1. Classification (NCBI taxonomy): domain Eukaryota; kingdom Metazoa; phylum Arthropoda; class Insecta; order Hemiptera; family Psyllidae; genus Diaphorina; species Diaphorina citri. The sequence goes on along the minus strand of NW_007391229.1, from coordinate 8,249 downwards.
TACTTACCAAACCTTACTCTTCATGAGATGTTCGATATTGAGCCAATGTTATGAACTTTGATGCACCAATTCCCCCCACTGTTGAAGTTAAGCAACATCCCTGATCTACGATGGTTTGCTAAGGTCAACCTTGAAACTGAAGGATGGCCTAACCACTCGATCCACTAAGGCTGATTTTTTTTTTTTTTTTTTTTTTTTTTTAATTATTATTATTACTACTTGATGCTACCGTACGGGTTGGTATAGAACAGCTATTGGGTATTCGGTTTAACTCGAGTATTTATAGGATTGAAACGAGGATTGGATTAAGGGAGCGCGGTCTCAGCGCTCCGCCCCGCCAAGTCCAAGAAAGTTTGACCGCGGTACGTAAGGTATCTAGGTAAAACCGGATTCGGAGAACTCCAACTCCTAGAGACCCCAATCTTATACTCTGGTGGCTGTAAATCCGATCCATGTCTTCTCAGTTTTCCCATCATTGACTGACAGTATCGAAAT
>NW_007391229.1:0-750 GCF_000475195.1 Diaphorina citri | reverse complement strand
TTTTTACCCATTTGCAACTGCTCCATTCAAATAAAATCAATCAAATTCAAACATTCAAAGCAACCTATAGAAAGAGAGTTACATGAGTAATTTGAAGAGTTACATATTTTAGGATCTGACTCTCTCCTAGCTGAAGTGTTGAGCTATACATATTTGGGAGAACACTTGCATTGGCATACAGATCCTAACTCCCTATATGGAGTTGAAGAGAGAGTTACATGTTTTAGGATCTGACTCATCGACTGAGTAGTTCACTGAAAAGAGTAGTTCTTTCTCATAACTCACTCAGTTTTTACAAATCAATATGAGATGTGTGAAAGAAGGTCCAATTCCCCCTCAATCGTAAACGGAACGAATGGGCCTTCTTTCATAGGCCTCCTTATCATAAGTTAATCTCTGTTAAAGAACGCACAAGAGGGTCAATAGTTTTATGTTAATATCTAGCATACATATGTTTCACCTGTATAGTTTTAACCTAGAGCCTAGTACACACACCGGAAACATTTGTTGCGCAACAGTGTGAAACAATTCGAATGTTAACCAACTTTTGAGATAAAACCTTCGGAAACATTTGTTGCGCAACAGTGTGAAACAATTCGAATGTTAAGCAACTTTTGAGATAAAACCTATTACACACTGGACAAAAATGTTTCAGAACTAAGTCTGGAGAGTAAAAAAGATGCTAGATTGTTGCAAAAACATTTCTGGATTGTTGTGAAACAAAATGCTTCTGATAAAAATGTTGCTGGT
>NW_007391228.1:0-1298 GCF_000475195.1 Diaphorina citri | reverse complement strand
ATTTCAAGTCTCTAGCTCTTACCGTTCTCGAGATATTTTGTTTACAGACAGACAGACACACACACGGACCAATGGCTGAAACTTTGTATTTAGGCTCTAGGGACCTCAAAACGTGTTTTGGCACTAAAAACTGACCATCGAAAATTTGACCCGATTACATTACTTTCCTTCCTATAGGATAAGGAAAGTAAAAATGGCTCTCATTTAGTAGACCTCAATTTGTTCATTCAATTACTCTACATGGCTTTTAAAGTGGTGTGGAGCGGAGACATTCAAGCAGATGGTGGTCTAATTCTAATACATAAAATAAACAACATTCCTTTTGTTGTATGTCCAATGTCCATCAGTTCACCGGACCATTCTACAATCAGTATAAGAAATGTGCCTAAAACATGGTCCTCAAATTCTTTGCCTTTCGATAGAAGTCTTCGAAGGCCATAGAACCTTTGAAACCAAGAAAGAAGGAGGAATTTTAGGATTCTTCGAAAGCCGATCATATGAAGGACAACTACGCTGCGATATCTTTTAATTGGTGTTATACTTACTGCAGCCTGCAACTCCGTTCGCCAGTAGGTACATACCTCGTTCATTAATTGGTGAAGCTCCATAATGATCTAATATAATTTCATGCGTTGGCGACATGAAACGTATTTGATATCATGTGTATTATATCACTTGTATCACAGTTCAGATTTAAGTGTAGCATATGATAAAAAATAAACAACATTCCTTTTGTTGTATGTCCAATGTCCATCAGTTCACCGGACCATTCTACAATCAGTATAAGAAATGTGCCTAAAAGATGGTCCTCAAATTCTTTGCCTTTTGCTCTACATTTATACAGGTTTATTGAATTTGTAATCGGCATTTCCTGCCTGAATTCTACCTCTACCTTTCCTATTTCCTATTATCGATATGAATATCCAAATCTATCACTGTTTCTCTTCAATATATGTAGGTACTTACCTACTGTTTTAGACTATTCCTCCATATCCCTTTTGTCCTTTCTTTCTCTTGTCATTCCTTTTATCCCAACATTTAAACGTTGACACACTCTTGCGTAATCCTTTCCCCTCTTTCTCTACACAGATACACCTTTTTATGAGCATTAAACTAGAAGTAGGTACAATCCCTCTTGTACCTATGGAGTATTGAAAGTTGTAGTCTGTGGTGTCTGTCAGTTTGTCTCAATAGGAATTTTCAATTGTGTTAAGCATATTTAAATGCTTGTCACAAATATCGTTCCCCGATTATTACACCTAAATTTTATGACTTGACTTGGACTCGAACCACGAACC
>NW_007391227.1:0-1298 GCF_000475195.1 Diaphorina citri | reverse complement strand
TTAATTTCCACTCGAGTTGGAAAATAATCGAGTAGAAAATAATCGAGTTGAAAAATCTCACTCGAGTCCCATCACTACAGTACTGACTTTCAGGAAAAACGCCTGTATGATTGACATTTATTTTAGACAGCGCACTACGGCATTGCTGGGGTAGAATATGCCAAGAACTCACTTCCGCGACAGAGCTGCGGTAATGACCTATTTTAGTCAGAAAGGTCCGCCAGTTTTTCTAAAATCCTTCCAAAACTTTTCAGATTGAAAGTTTGAATCAAAAACTTCAAAGTGGAGGGTAGCTCGTATGTCTTGCAAGCGCTATGTCGCTTATAAACTTATAATGCACAAACCTACAATGCAAAACGTCGATTACTTAACAGCACACAATAAGTATAAGACAATAACACTGTAAATATTCATTCATAGATACCTACTAGTCCTACTACCGATATTTTTTACAATTTGTGGTGTTAGATACATACCTATAGTTAGGTATTTTGAAACAATAGAAGAACATGATTTTTTTTTTGCCTGTGCGGTAACCCTGAATCATTTCGGCCTTCTGTGCAGATGATAGCGAAAACAGTTGGTGGTCAGAATTGAATCAATGATACCAATATCTACTTGGTTATACCTATTAGGTAAATTCAATGTAAATATACCTAGGTGATACATAAGTAGGTGTTGTAGTACTTCTTACGGCCTGGTCTTTAGTGCTATGTTGACTTTTTTTCTTTTTTTGAGGTCTTTTTCTTATTTGACAAAATAATAAACATTCCTAAAGAAAAGAAAGTCTGATTTATTTTTTATGTAAGAACTATAAAAGCTTGATTGTCTCTGTTACTATTGTTTCAGCTGGAACAGGATATGGAGAACTACGTTAAATTCCAAATCATGAAAGAAGGTCCAATCAGATTACGTCCAGGAGTAATACCTCACAAATTTATATGCCAAAAGTCTCAAACAACAGCCCATATATAACCTCCAAGGCAGTCATCCCTGAAAAGGAAACATCAGGCTATGCACTTCTTACACCCCAGATTTTGCTGAAGAGCTACCTGAATCTGATTTCATTGATGAAGTCCAAGTTGATGGAAGTTAAAGAAGTTGTTGCAACTGCCAAAAAAAGTACTGACACCCATCACCTAGTAAAATTTAGGTTCAATTTAAACCCATAACCAAAAACCACAGCCCCATGAAGAAAAAAAAAAAAAAAATGCTAGCATATAACTAAACAAATATCTGCTCTCCGCATTCATTTTGAGTGGGTTATTGGGGCCGTTTAAGACATTTGAATTTCCTAG
>NW_007391226.1:0-1298 GCF_000475195.1 Diaphorina citri | reverse complement strand
AGGGAGAGAGAGAGAGAGAGAGAGAGAGAGAGAGAGAGAGAGGACCAAATGAGATCATTGGGGTTATGTGAGATTTTTTTTAGTTTCCACTTACATTTTTTCTCAAAAGCCAGCATACCTATTACAATAATGACCTGTCTGTCTCTCTCTCTCTCTCTCTCCCTCTTTCTTTCTCTCTCTCCCTCTGTGGATAATTAATTACGTAGAGGAATTTATGTTGTTTCTTAAAAATGGGTTAAATGGGGTGCTATTTTTCCCACTAGGGAGAGAGAGAGGGGAAAAAGAGTAGGTAGGTTAGGTGGAGGTAGAAAAATTCCCTTTTTAGCCCGTCCTTCCTTTATTATTACGATAGTAATAAAAAAAGGTATAGTAGACGGGCTATTGTATTCGCTTCGGTGTCTGTCTGTGTTGTTGTTGTTGTTGTTTGTTTCTTACTCTACTTCCTCTTCTATCTTTTCCTCCTACTTCCTAATCTGCCCCTCCTTTCCCCAACATCCCTCTTCCCCTCTCTCAACTCCTACTCCTCCCTCTCCTCCCTCTCCTAATATCTTTTACTCCTTTTTCCTAACTTCCCTCTCTCTGTCCTGTTTTTCCCTCTTTTTACCAACCCCCCCCTAATTCTCCTACTCTTTCCTCTTCCCCTCTCTTAACTTAGTCCTCCTCCCTATCTTCCCCTCTGTTAACTTCTCCCCTCTTCCTTCTCCTCCTTCACCCTCCTCCTCCCCTCTCTCAAGGACGCTAATCATCCAGGATAACATAATGGCGAAGGAGAACGAGAGGAGAAAGAAGAAGAGGAGGAGGAGGAGGAGGGGAAAATAAAATAAGGGGAAAAAGAAGAAGAAGAAGAAGAAGAAAAAAAAACAGAAAGGTAATGCAATCAAAAATTGAACATGCTGGGAAAGTAAGCAAATCTCCTCCTCCTCCTCCTCCTCCTCCTACTCCTCCTTCTTCCTCTTCTCCCTTCTCTTTCCCTTCTTTCTCCCTCTTCTTCTTTTCTTTCTTTTCCCTTCTTCACACCTCCAGTGTAAACATCTCCATCTCTACTTTTGTTTGTTTTCCCCAAAAAAAAAAAAAAAAAAAAAATATGGGGATGGTACCGCGGAAAATATGGGAAAACACGGTTCGAACGTATTGTAGAAGCGTGCAGACTTCTTAATAATAATTACAGTACAGGATTTTAATGTACTGCAAGATGGGGGAACATTGGCTCAAGTTTAAGCTGCTAGGCTCATGTAACTCCGCAGTTATTAAAGCACTCCAACGCATTTTTTATTTATTATTAGATATTTATATATAAA
>NW_007391225.1:0-1298 GCF_000475195.1 Diaphorina citri | reverse complement strand
AACAGGATGTTGTAGAGGACTGGAAGGGTGTGAGTAATATTTGGCTTTGTCTTCAGCAAGAACAATCTGGAAACATTAGGAATTTTTAATTTACTGTAATTTTAAAACATTTCTTCAAACTCATTCTGCTCTGGCATAAAATCCACAGCAGCGCGGAGGCCGCAATTCCTCTTTTTATCGCCAGAAAAAAACTTCGGCTTGCTTTTGTTCTCAAAATTTTGCAATCAACCTCACCCCCCAAAACAAAACATTAAAATGGCAATTTTGATTGAGTCATTTGAGTTCCAAATGCCATGCGCAAGGTTTTACAATTTACAATGCGCAATGCGCAGTATACTCACCTTGTTACTACCAGTAACTACTCCTACAAACTGCACTGGGCATTTCTCACGTGCAGATATCATGCGCAGAGTTTTACAATGTAAGGGTTTACACAGTAGGGCGTTATTCTCTTGGTACTCGGCTCCCCATAGCTCCAATGTGCTGATGCTAGGGTCTCCTAGTAGGAATGATTCGGTGAATACAACAGCTCCCACTGGTTCTACTATTTCTTTCAGGACATTACCTGTAGGGGAAAACAAAATAGAACTCATGACTGAGGAGAATATCATTTACCTTTGCCTCGGTGGTGTAGTAGCGGTCACCTGCCTCGGTGCTGTAGTGGTCTAGGCGCTCGACTCTCTACCAATCTACTTTCTGCTCTCCCAAAATTTCTCTCTCCCAAAATTTACTTAATTCTCTTCTTTTCCTGGTAAACAGGAGGGCGTGGGTTCAATCCCAGCTGAGGTATGGAATTTTATCCTCAATATAATTTGAGAATTTGACCACAATAATAGTAGTAGCCTACTGCTGGAGTAAAGGGACTTTTCAGTCCTATGCGAGCAGTATAAATAAGCACTATTATTATTACTATACATGTTATAATATACGTGCAAAGTACATACATACATAGATAAAAATAGGTATTAATTTGATTAAGCTAAACTTTTACAGCCAAGCTAGTTAGCTTGGAGGTTAGAGTGCCTGCCTTGTAAGCGCTAGGTCGCAGGTTCGATTCCCGTGAGAGAGAGAGATAAAAAAGTAATATAGATAGAGGGAGTACGAGAGAGATAGAAATATAGAAAAATGTAGTTAGGAGAGTTAAGATAATGAAATAATTAGGTATGTATATTTAAAAAGCTGGATTAGAGAGAGATAGTGAGTTATAAAAATATACTTAAAGATAAAAGAGATAAATAAATAGTAAGAGAGAGAGAGAGAGAGAGAGAGAGAGAGAGAGAGCGAGAGAGGGGAGAGAG
>NW_007391224.1:0-1298 GCF_000475195.1 Diaphorina citri | reverse complement strand
TTTAATGGATTGATAGCTATTGTCTGAAGTCTGAATACCTACAAGTAGAAAGAGTCTTGCACGTACCTATCTTTTATACTTACATTATCTAGTTACCTACGTTTTCTATTAGCTCTTTTGTTTGTGGGAAATCGAAGAAAAGGAAGAGGAAGAATTAGGAGGAGGAGGAGGAGAAGGAGGAGGAGGAGAAGAAGAAGAAAGAGAATAAGGTGGAGGAAGAAGCAGGAGAAGAAAAAGAAGAAGAAGAAGAAGAAGAAGAAGAAGAAGAAGGAGGAAGTGTGCTAAAAAAATTGACCTTAACTTTAGTTTGGTGTGCCTCAGCCTTGTGAGCTTTTGATTAACTTCCTCTTCTTTTTCTTCTTCTCTCTCTCTCTATCTTTCTTTCTTCATTATCATCTTTATTTTAGTCCTCTTCTCCTTCTTCTTTTTCTTCTCCTTCTTCTCCATCTTGTTCCTCTTCTTCTTCCTATTCTTCTACTGATAAATGTGTAGAGGTACTTGATACTTGGATGTCCATTGCTTGCCCATCAGCCGAGGCAAGTGCCAAGTCGAACAACGGTACCTGTTGGGATATTATGTGTGCTATAATGTTGTTTATATGTTTTATATTTTTATTGGAATCATGATATACCTACATCTTACAAGATACGTGCGCGAAGCTCTGACGTCTGATTGGATTAGCCCCTGTGGTCTCAAGAGGTCGCGGATCGATTCCCGGCGGGGTTGAAGTTTTTTCGGCTCTGTGCTTGGAGTTCGGGGTGCACTCAGCCTCGTGAGGACAAGTGAGTGGCTATTTTAATCGAGTAGAGACCAGTGGTGGCATTACCAGTGTAAAAAGATTATGAAAATATGGAAATTAATGGCGAAGTAGGCACTTAGTACTGTTGTGATACCCACAAAAGTTACGAAAAAGATCTGCTTTACCACAAATAATTTGTCTTGGGAACTTGAAATTGGCAATTTGGCATGCATAGCTGAACGCGGTAAGATAAAAGATTTAATAAGACGAATTTGCATTTAGCTTGTCTTCTGTCTTAGCTTTTGATAGCCTTACTTAGCTCTAGCTTAGCACGCTCGCTTTGTAAGCGCCAAGTCGTAGGATCGATTCTCTTACGGGACGAACTATCCTAAACAGATATAGCTTTCTCCTATTCTGTCCTCCTTCTCTTTTTGATTAAGGGGCTAATGGGCTATAAAGGTGTGTCCAAACATAGTTGACCGGCTGTCGATCGACGTCAATCCACATCGAAAGTTCACATCGATCGACGGCCGTTGACTGTGTGTGGACACACCTTAAG
>NW_007391223.1:0-1298 GCF_000475195.1 Diaphorina citri | reverse complement strand
GACCTACAATAAAATAGTCATGGCATAGAGTCGAACACAGTAATGTAGGATTGAATATTTTTTGTCATCACATGACAGAGGGCACCCCGAAAGTCAGAAAAAAAGCTTAGGGTTCTTGAGAGCTCAGATAACGAATATAAAAAAAGTAGAAATAAATCAAAGCAGCCACCAAAACAAATATTGCTCAGTGAGAAAGAAAGTAAAAAAAATCCCTTAAAAGCAGAGGTAGGGAGGGGAAAAAATCAAGGTAAAAATTAAGGTAAAAAAATGAAAGTAAAAAAAGTACGTTTGATTGAGTCAATCAGGGGAAAAAGCTAGGTATAAAATATTCCAATATTTCTCCCCCTACCTCTTTCCCCTCTCATAATTTCCCTTCCCTTTATCCCTCGTCCTTCTCTCCCTCGACCTCATTTTCCAATATGATAAGAAACTCGATAAGAGAGGGGGGATGATGATAAAATATGAAAGAAGATCAGGGAAAAGATAAGCGGGAGGAAAAGGGGAGAAGGGAGGGAAATATTTAATTTTACACTCCATAGAGTATTTAACTAGATTACGGTTAAGGGGGAGGGAGAAAAAAAAATTCCCTCCCTTGGTGAATTTCTCTCCCCTTTCCTTTGGTTTTAGATTTTCTTTACCCCCTACACTTGTTCTTCTACTTTTTCTTCTTCTCCTTAAAAGATAAGCGGGAGGAAAAGGGGAGAAGGGAGGGAAATATTTAATTTTACACTCCATAGAGTATTTAACTAGATTACGGTTAAGGGAGAGGGAGAAAAAAAATTCCCTCCCTTGGTGAATTTCTCTCCCCTTTCCTTTTCCCTTGGTTTTTATATTTTCTTTACCCCCTACACTTGTTCTTCTACTTTTTCTTCTTCTCCTTCTCTTCTTCTGCACTCCATAGAGTATTTAACTAGATTACGGTTAAGGGAGAGGGAGAAAAAAAATTCCCTCCCTTGGTGAATTTCTCTCCCCTTTCCTTTGGTTTTAGATTTTCTTTACCCCCTACAGTTGTTCTTCTACTTTTTCTTCTTCTCCTTCTCTTCTTCTGCCTCTTCTTCTTCCTCGATTTTAGATTTTCTTTACTTCCCACCCCCCTTTTCCCAACTTCTTCTTTCTATACTGCTTCCCTTCCTTCGATTTTCGTCTTCCTTCTCCTCTTCTTTTTTACCTCGTCCTTCATCTTTCTTGTGCAAGTTTTTTTTTATTATTTTCCTTTGAACTTGCTCGTTCTTGCCTGCTTGTTCGTTCCAATCAAGTTGAAAATTTACTTCCATGAGGCAATAAGGAAGGAAGAGAAG
>NW_007391222.1:0-1299 GCF_000475195.1 Diaphorina citri | reverse complement strand
AAAGAAGAAGAAAATAATAATAGAGAATGGGAGCAAGATACAGAAGAAGAAGGAGAAGAAGAAGAAGGAGAAGAAGAAGAAGGAGAAGGAGAAGAAGAAGAAGGAGAAGAAGAAGGAGAAGAAGGAGGAGAAGAAGGAGAAGAAGGAGAAGAAGAAGGAGGAGAAGGAGAAGAAGAAGGAGAAGGAGAAAAAGAAGGAGAAGAAGAAGAACGCAGAAAAGCTGCATTCCGTGAATATGAAATATTCAAAGATTCAAACATAACTGAAGTGAAGGTTAGAGATTGTAAAAAATGAAAGAGAGGAAGAGAAGGAGGGAGGAAAATGGAGGAGGAGGAAGCAGAGGAAGAAGAGAAGAAAACAGAGATATGAAATAAAAAACGAAATACGAAGGAAAAGGAGAAGAAGATGGATTTTAGTATTTTGTCCCTCACTTTATTGCGAAGAAAAAGAGGAGAGGAAGGAGGAGGAAGAAGAAGAAGAGAAGGGGGAGGAGGAGGAGGAGAAGGATGAGAAATTGGAGATGAAGAAGATGTAGGTTATAACATTTTGTTCCTCACTTTATTGTTGAAAAAAATCTGTGAACATCACACGACTTTCCCCATCCTATTGAATGATGCTTATTTGGGTGTTCTTCTATTGTAACCTTTACAATATATCTAACCGTTTAGTCAGTATAGCTGAAAACCGCGGCCAAAATGCCACCAACTGCAGCACCCATCCTAACTAAAAGTTTCGTGTCGCATCCTTGTCACATTTGACATCTAGGTACATAGTACATACCAAATTTCAAGTCTCTAGCTCTGACCGTTCTCGAGATATTTTGTTTACAGACACACAGAAGGACAGACAGACAGGACAACAAAATTTCAAGTCTCTAGCTCTTACTGTTCTCGAGATATTTTGTTTACAGACAGACAGAAGGACAGACAGACACACACACGGAAACATACCAAATTTCAAGTCTCTAGCTCTTACCGTTCTCGAGATATTTTGTTTACAGACAGACACACTAGGGACCTCAAAACGTGTTTTGGCACTAAAAACTGACCATCGAAAATTTGACCCGATTACATTACTTTCCTTCCTACCTATAGGATGAGGAAAGTAAAAAGCATCTGTCCTGTCCTTCTGTCTGTCTGTCTGTAAACAAAATAACTCGAGAACGGTAAGAGCAAGAGACTTGAAATTTGGTATGCACCTGTCAAATGTGATAAGGATGCAACACGAAACGGTGCATTGGTTGGCGGCATTTTAGCGCTTTTTGGCGGTTTTCGGTCTAGTTTAACAATATCTCGGGAA
>NW_007391221.1:0-1299 GCF_000475195.1 Diaphorina citri | reverse complement strand
CCGGGCGGGAATCGAACCCGCGGCCTAGCGCTTACAAGGCAGACGCACTACCAACTAAGCTAACTAGGCTGGCTATTGAAGCAATGTGAAAGCAGATCCGAGTAGTAATTTTCTTGTTGGAGAAAAAAAAAGCTTCAGAGCGAATAGCCCTCGTGACCCCCAAAACACGAGGAGATTTAGCTAAAAAACGAGGACCTGGTGGGTAGGTTATAAGGTAAATCATTAGTCATCAACTCATTACTCAGTCCCTTTTTAAGGCTACGCCACTGTTCAATGTAGCAGCGTTCCGATTTCTGTGTGTTTCATCTTGAAATTAATTTGTGAACAAGAATGAAGCCATTATGTGACTGCGAGGTTTGGGAGTTTAAGGTGAGGATGATAAACTCGTTAGGGATAATTATGTAAGAATATGTACATACTTAGTACATTTGTACATACTTAGTACTATGTTTAGTAAGAATATGTACATACTTAGTACTAAGTTTAGTAAGAATATGGACTAAGTTGGTACCTACTTTAGTACTTTACGTTTGTACGCACTGAACATAAATTATGTAGTTATATCTATGTATGTTGAACATACTAAAGCTAGATATGTAATGTACAAATCTACTTATCTATCTAATTTGGCATCCGGAGTTTAAGGTGAGGATGATAAACTCGTTAGGGATAATTATGTAAGAATATGTACATACTTAGTACATTTGTACATACTTAGTACTAAGTTTAGTAAGAATATGTACATACTTAGTACTATAGTTTGGTAAGAATATGTACATACTTAGTACATTTGTACATAGTTAGTACTAAGTTTAGTAAGAATATGTACATACTTAGTACTAAGTTTAGTAAGAATATGTACATACTTAGTACATTTTTAAATACTTAGTACTAAGTTTAATAAGAATATGTACATACTTAGTACATTTGTACATACTAAGTACTAAGTTTAGTAAGAATATGTACATACTTAGTACATTTTTACATACTTAGTAGGTACTAAGTTTAATAAGAATATGTATATACCTAGTAGATACTATAGTTTGGTAAGAATATGTACTAAGTTGGTACCTATGTACTTTGGTACTTTACGTTTGTACGTACTGAACATAAATTATGTAGTTATATCTATGTATGTTGAACATAATAAAGCTAGATACAAATCTACTTATCTATCTAATTTGGCATCCAGGGACCGGCAATTTTATCCAGGTTTCCCTATTAGGAGGGTCTCCCTTAGACAGGTTCGACTGTACGTAATGTGTACCTACTTGGTATTATTTGCTGTATGTAATGAAG
>NW_007391220.1:0-1299 GCF_000475195.1 Diaphorina citri | reverse complement strand
GGTTAGAAAAAATGCCCAACAATCCCACGCTATCCTTGGTTAAGTTACCACTCCAATGCAAAACTGTAGAAACAATATTCTATCTCACCTCGTCCGAGCTCATCTCAGCCCTGTTCATAAACACAGCCTTATTCAATAGAACAGTTGCGCTTACTTGGGTCTATCTCACCTCGTCCGAGCTCATCTCAGCCCTGTTCATAAACACAGCCTTATTCAATAGAACAGTTGCGCTTACTTGGGTCTTGGGTGATGTTTCAAAATCATAGAGCGGTAAGAGCAGGAAAAATCGAAAAATGAGGAATGAGGAGTATATGCTGTATGAGGACCAACGGAATTTTTCTTTTTCTTTGTTCTTCTACGACTTCTAGTATAGATCCCGAGATAAATCGATTTAAAAAATATTGGTGAATCGTGTTTTTTTTACGTCACGGCATACGCTCCCGTAGGCGATGAAATGAGGAATGAGGAGTATATGCTGTATGCTGTATGAGGACCAACGGAATTTTTCTTTTTCTTTGTTCTTCTACGACTTCTAGTATATCTGATCCCGAGATAAATCGATTTAAAAAATATTGGTGAATCGTGTTTTTTTTTACGTCACGGCATACGCTCCCGTAGGCGATAACGTCATAATTTATGACTCCCGCTTCGTTTTTTTGTGTGCAAGCGTTTCTGCGCATTTTGGACGTGAAATCTGACGTCACAACTCTTTGAACTTTTTCATTAGAACGGCAATTAAAAATTGAATTTTCGACCTTTGAAAGTTATGAAATCTGACGTCACAACTCTTTGAACTTTTTCATTAGAACGGCAATTAAAAATTGAATTTTCGACCTTTTAAAGTTCTGAACTTTTTCATTAGAACGGCAATTAAAAATTGAATTTTCGACCTTTTAAAGTTACTTTTTCGGAGTTTTGACCTCATATTTGGACTTTTTCATTAGAACGGCAATTAAAAAATGAATTTTCGACCTTTTAAAGTTACTTTTTCGGAGTTTTGACCTCAGATTTGGATTTTTCACAACTTTTTACGTAAGAATCGACCTCTTATTTTAATATTTTCCCATTTGCAACTGCTCCATAGATTCAACAAAAGAGATTCCGCTTTGGATGTCCACACCAGTGTTGCCACCTAGATTATTTTTGAGGCTGTGTTTATGTACTGGGCTGAGCTAGGCCATCGTCGGCCTTTTTGCGTGTAAAGTTGGCGGGAAATTCGATTTTTTGATTTTTTTCCGCAACTTGTACAATCTGAATTCATTTTTTACTTTTTATCTTTAGTTTGCACGTTTATATTAT
>NW_007391219.1:0-1299 GCF_000475195.1 Diaphorina citri | reverse complement strand
TGAAGATCATTAAAGACGTGGTAGATACTGCAGCAACAGAGATAACGAAGGAAGTGGTAGATAGAGGTATAAATGAAGTTTTGGGAAAGAAGACTTAGACAACAGTCGTTGGAAAAGTGGTGAGACAAGCACAACAAGCTAACCCGAAAGCGTTGCCAAAGTTGCAAGTTCCTTCAATCCCATTTCTGTAAATGGAGACCACAAAGAAACCCGTTCCTTCTAATATAACAACACTAAAAGACTTTAAGGCAACTTCAAAGCCAATCAATGAAACCATCACAAAGAAACCCGTCCGTCCAAGCAACCTGCGTACATTTCTGATCAAGCAAATCGTAAAAATCCTGAAGAACCACGTTTTCAACTTCGCCAAGACTGTGCTTCCCGAAGTTGAAAAGAATGCAGCCCTGGTTCAGAACTCGACAAACTAGTGAAAGACCATGCCCATTAAATTATGGACCACCAACAACCCTTTATTTTATTTTTTAAAATTTTAACTTACATAACGCACATTTTATCCATTTTCTGATCCAAGATTTACACATTCTTCCATTTCTTCTATCTTCTGTATCGAGAAGTACCGACGTCGCATGAAATATGGCAACGAGGCCAACCGAAACAACTTGGAGCGTATGGCAGCGTCGCAGAGTCGAAAGAAGTTGACGTCCAAAATACGACTGTACTCGTATTATTGATGTGGGAAATACGACCGTACAATTGACGTCCAAAGAACGACTTTACTATTGATGCTGGGGCCCTTTGGTTTTCTGTCCGTGAGGCTAGGGTTTTTGTAGAATCAAATTAAATACGAAATCTTGAGTAGTAAATCATGATGGAACAATATGCTTTTGGCAGTTATGAAAAATCATGGTATTTTGAGATGTGTTTAAAAAACCAATAATCTTTTTTGTCTCCCCCGGCTATTTACCTAACCTCTTCATGGCTTTCAGGGACAAGTGTCCACGATTAAGTCTAATCTAATCACTATAATCAGTAAAAGACGATGTACAATTATATACATAGATCGATATTAAACTAATCTGCCTTTATTTTTATTCAGTCCGATACTAAACAATTATATCAAGCGCCCTAAAGACGAAGATTAATCGTGGTGTACACTCTGTTCTTTATTTTTGCTCAAGGGTTCATCTTGATGTACAGTCTCTTCTCTCTTATAATCTTGCTGTGAACCATGTTCTCCCTTCTTTTGATCTTGCTGCAAAGTCTGTTCTTCTTCTTTCCTACGTTTGCTCAGGGATGGACACAGGACATTTCGATACAGAGTCTGCACGAGGTATTTCT
>NW_007391218.1:0-1299 GCF_000475195.1 Diaphorina citri | reverse complement strand
AGGTGTTGGCAACAAGACGTTACTTGAAAAGAAAAGATTTTCATAGTAGACATGTTCAAAATAATGGCAAAAAATAACATATTTAAGTACAAAGCTGTTTAAATAGGTACCTATACGTACCCACTAGCCCACTACCCAAAGATGGTTTACAAAGTTGTGTAGGTATGAGGCGAATTTCCTCTCCTAAAAAATTTGCATTCTGGCGCATACCTAGCTCATTTCGGACCACCAGCATATAGGTAATCAAGTTGTGTCCACATAAAGGAGCATACACATTGCAATTGTCAGCCTCAAATAGAACGCTCACTACAAACATAGAAAAGGTGAAATTGTTATGGGACTAATACGTTAGCTAGGGGATTAGTAATAGAGAAAACCTAACTTACTTGGTTCAGAGAATGGAAACTCAACCTCGCCTAAAAAGAAAGTAAAAAAAAGAAAAGAAAACAAATAATAAAAAACCAATGTGATATGAAATGAGTGACGAGATTATGCAATGAACACAATCAGAGATCAAAACCACTCCAGGCTTTTTCAAAAGAAAACTCAATGATATTTGAATAGAAAACAAAAACCCACATCTATTGAAGGAAAAAAAAACTTCTGGAAATTGTCACTCAAAATTGAACCACACACACACATTACTAGTATTTATGATTTTAAAAATATCACACGAAATACAAACCACATCTATTGGAAATACATTGACCTAATTAACAATAAAGGTTTATTGAACACACAACACAAAAGTATTTCACGCCTAAAAACTAAAATCAAAATAAAACCAAATAAAACCTTTAATGTCATGAATTTTTATACCTACGTATTATGTACAACTTATTGTGCTTGACTCGGACTTTCCTCTAGAATTAGTGGATAATTTAGACAATGCTGACAAAATCCGCAGAAAAAAGTCCGAGTAACATATTGTAAAGTCAAATATAAAAACGACAATCATGCCACACCAAAATTAAAATAAAACAAATAAAACTCTTTAAAAACTTCCTATTATGGGGTATAATCTAGCTAGTTTTTGGGCAGTTAATACAAGGAAAACCAATAGGATTTTTCTGCCCTAATGTTCTTACGAGATTTCCCCGGATCAGGCCATATTCTTTATCCGAAATGAAAATCAGCTCTAATATCTACCTAATAACTTCCCCCTTTTCAATATCTAACAGTTAAAAAATGAAACTAAAACACATATACCTAATGTTTAATTGTAAATAAGACAGCGGTGATCAAATCATCACTGACTTTGCAATAAGAAATGGAGCCCTTGGAAAAATTAATAATTTC
>NW_007391217.1:0-1299 GCF_000475195.1 Diaphorina citri | reverse complement strand
TTGTCCCGAGTTATACGTAGGAAGCTGGTACGAAGTTCAGTGGATGTAGTTTTATGCAGAAGTAGTTTGATTTGTTCGGTGGATTGAGAAAAAGGAATAATCTTTCGCATGTTTGAATTCCATTGAGTAAAATTTTTGATCAGATAAATGACAACAACCGTTCATTAAAACTTTAGGTTCAATAAGAAAATACGATTTGGGAAAATAGGTACCTATCCTTTTTTAAAATCAGAATGTATCCAAGACATTATTTTACTTAGATCACTTTTGATCCCATTAGTTAACGAGAAAATAAAATAGTACAGCATTCCTGTTGACTCTAATAAATCTGTGATTATATTATCACACACAAACAAACAAACAATCAACAATCCCATTGCCAACAAACAATAGTAAACAATAAGGCGTCAGGCGTCACTAAATCAACTCTTGTTTACGTTTCATGATCACATCTCATTCATAAATGAAGCTCCCTTGTTTGTTCATATGACACAAGCATGATTCAGCTAATAAGAGGAGCTCCTCGAAATCTCAGAGACAAAGCTGTCGATGTTGAACATTATCCCGTCATCATCAAGAAGCTAAATCTGAAAATAAACAGATAAAAACCCCAACAAGAAAGGAGCACGAACCAAGTAGAAGCAGCAGACGAAGCAGAAGAAGAAAAGGGTAATGTCAAGCGACAAGATAATAGCCCCGTTTAATAAATGAATCGAACGAGATGGAGAAAAAGTGCAAGTAATGCTGGAATCACGAGACACAAGGTTGAGATAGCAGGAGCATGGATCACATTGAGAGCTACCCAAGCTTCAACCTGAGGCCAAGAACAATAAATTAGTATCGCTACTCAAACCTGACATCAGTATAGGGTGCAACACGACACCATTACTCCAGTTATAGGGTGCAATAATGCAAGAATTGTTTAACGATTTACACTATGGTAGGAATGATTTACACTACTTACAAATAGGTGCAACGACTCGTGGCTTTCGATTCTAGTTAACGGAGATGAAATAAAACCTGCCAGTTTTCTGTCACTTCAAATAATGTACTCTCAATATGTCATCGTCTCTCTTCAAATCTCCTAGAGGTATGTAGGTATACTAGGTAAGAGCTTAACTGCATCTGGCAGAGACTTTGCAAAGTTTGCATACTTCAACAAATGTTTGAAAGACAGAGATTTCTTTTGGCAATAAATTTGTCAAAATTCCTACAGTTTTAAAAAAGAATTAAAAATACTCTGCTACGGATAGGGCATGAGCATTACACTCCCTAATAGAAAATATAACTTAAATACTC
>NW_007391216.1:0-1299 GCF_000475195.1 Diaphorina citri | reverse complement strand
GCTAGAAACTTAGGAGTCTAATGTTGCAATTGCTTCATTCCTACGAAATAAAAACGGTAATGAAACACTAATATTTTTTTTCTTCTTCTTCTTCTTCTTCTTCTTCTTCTTCTTCTTCTTCTCCTTCTTCTTCTTCTTTTTCTTCTTCTTCTTTCCAACCTTGAGGTATCTTCTTGTATCCTGATTCGGAGGAACCGGCCTTGGGGCACCGACCAGTGGTATCTCCCCCTAAGGCCCCTTTCCAAAACTATTTTCTGGTCACCCTGTATTTCTGACACGAATGAGGGAAAAGGGAAATTAAAAAACAATCCCAGAAGCAGAAACCGAAAAACACGAAAACAAACAGGAAGAAAGAGGAGAAAACAACAAAAAGTTTGTCATCGCCTCGAGGCGAGAATGTATCTTTTTCATTACTGCTTCACAAGAGTATCTCCCCCTAAGGCCCCTTTCCAAAACTATTTTCTGGTCACCCTGTATTTCTGACACGAATGAGGGAAAAGGGAAATTAAAAAACCACCCAGAAGCAGAAACCGAAAAACAACCAGGAAGGAAGAGGAGAAAACAAAAAACAGTTTGTCATCGCCTCGAGGCGAGAATGTATCTTTTTCATTACTGCTTTACAAGATCCCTTTGTTTTTGTTCCATTAATTTTTCATTTTCTTCTTCGTCATTGAAGGTAATCAAAGGCAGCCTAGTAAAATGAAGTAAAAGGCATCTAATGTTGGGGTATATCCATCACAATACAACTCATACTATCATGTCATGAATAAAATAAAAATTTGGAAACCTACATTATTTGGGAAAAAAACTCTCTCTCTCTCTCTCTCTCTCTCTCTCTCTCTCTCTCTCTCTCTTTCTCTCTCTCTTTCTCTCTCTCTCTCTTTCTTTCTCTCTCTCTCCCTAGGGCTGTTTTGTCTCCTAATTAGACTTGTGGTCACTTTAGATCCCTTTGAAAAGAGACCTGAACGGAGTTTTTCATTTCCGTGGCAAACCGCTATTCCTTCATACTGCTTCCTTTTTGCAAAAGTAAAACAGGGCACTTTAGAGAAGTAAGCTGGCTAATACCCACCTTTCTTTTATTTTAATTGAGGAGCTGGGTGCAAAAAGGGAAATATGGATTTTTTGCCCTTTTTGCGTAAAATGGTTTTTTGAATAGAACGTGGTGCGCTCTATCTTCCAGCGTTTGAACTGCAGTGATAATTTTTTTTGTCGATGAGTTGTAGCGTTTTTTGTAAACATACTTTTCAAGGATTTTGATGAAAAATTGAAAACTTTAAAGTTAAATATCTCAGTTTGATG
>NW_007391215.1:0-1299 GCF_000475195.1 Diaphorina citri | reverse complement strand
CTGTCCTGGACTAAAGTTACCTACGCCTGGTTCTAAAACACCAAGTTCTAAATCACTCTCTAGTTCTAAAACACCTCCTAGTTCTAATTCTAAAAGTTTCGGCATGAAGAAATCACACTCGTCAAATTCATGTTGTGTACAATGAAATTTTCCTTCACTTGTGTCTTTGATAATACTTATTTAGCTATGTAAATGATACACTTACTGTAAACCTTCCTTCTACAAGGATCCCATTTCTGTGACTATGTCCGCAATCTTATTGATAATATCATTGTTCAATATGTTTAAAATTTTAAATCATTGTACTTACGTACCTACAAATATGTTGTCTTCTCTTTTACTTTACTTTCTTCCTTCTTTTCGTTCTTTTTGACAAAACCGTGAGGACAGGGTTTTGTCTTTTCTTCTTAAATTGTTGTTCCTATAGATGTATAAAACCGTGAGGACAGGGTTTTGTCTTTTCTTCTTAAATTATTGTTCCTATAGATGTATAGTTATTTGTTACTTTCTTTTTTATTAGATTAATGTATCTTCCTTCGCTACTCACCTTCCCTTGTGCTTTAATAATGTTGTCAGACCAAAAAAATATTTCCAAACGGGTTCACAACTATTTCTACTTGAATTTTCGACACTTTGTGCAATCCAAATATTATGATGATGTCATCATAGTAGTTTGATTTTGATGATTTCACAGAAGAAGTACCTACCTACATAATTATTTCTTAGATTGTTTACAACTTGTCTAGTTCCCCCTTTCGTTACCATGTCAGTGATTTTTCTCTAAATTTTGATTTCTTTTGGGAAAGTTTAATTTTTGTTAATTTCTGTAGAATGTCAGTATTTTAGAAAATATAAGGAGATTTTATTATTTTCTGCCAAAGTCAGTATTATTTTTGTGCCAAGAGTTATTTTTTACAAACTAGGTACAAAATCTATAGTTTTAATTGCAATTTTTTGAAATTTTTCCAAATACAAATTTGAACTTTTAATTTTCTTGTCATATTGCTTTTGTCTTGCGGTGTTTTTTGATATCCTTTTCGCCCGACTTTTCTAGACGTAGGACTAGCATTTCTGCCTTGAAAGTTAGTCAACCTTGGCACAATTGTGTTTTACTTCAAGGAAAATGTAGTCTGGTGGCTTCGAACTTCGAATCAAAAGAACCAATGCCAAGATCAAAGCAACACAAGGCCACGGGGGCTACTTGAGATTATTAAATACATTTTTGAATAGTTTATCACATTATCACAAATCTTGGCGAAAACTTTCTCGAGGGTTTTGCAAGCTTTTCGATCACCCTAT
>NW_007391214.1:0-1299 GCF_000475195.1 Diaphorina citri | reverse complement strand
TATCTTTTGTTTGTTGCTTGTTTTCTGTTATGTTGTATGTTATATGAATAAAACAAAGTATCTTGTTTAAAAAAAAAAAAAGTATAAACTTCAAGCATACCTACCGTTGGATGTCAATACTTGTACAATCAAAAGACTGGAGTTCAAGTTTAGGAGCCTTTGAATTTGTATGATTGCTCTTCCCTTAGAAAGTCTTAATGATAGAAAATTCTCTTTTGTACCTCTAGGTCCTTGTCAACTGAGAGAAGGTGTAATTTTAATGATTTCGCAATTTCAAATGCAAATTTTTCAAAGCAAACTAAACTGGGTCAACAGTCGAAGGTTGCATGAATAAATAGATGTGATCTGTAACTATATCACCTGTATTATGTTTCAATTCCAATGGCAATGGAGTTGGTTCTTCTTTACCTACATCAAACATCACCTTTTACCCAACCTCATTTTCAACACAATAATTTTCCTAAATTGCATTATAAAATAAAATAGAAAGCATCGAAGGTTGCATGAATAAATAGATGTGATCTGTAACTATATCACCTGTATTATGTTTCAATTCCAATGGCAATGGAGTTAGTTCTTCTTTACTTACATCAAACATCACCTTTTACCCAACCTCATTTTCAACACTATAATTTTCCTAAATTGCATTATAAAATAAAATAGAAAGCACCTAACATACCTTTCATGGGCACCATTGTGTGTATTTTATCACCCTGAACTTTGCACTGTGCACCCACATAACAAAAGCTTGCAATTTCACACGAACTTTAAGGTTTTGTGAAAACTTTCATTGTGGCGCTCTAAATACTGTACCATGCATCTGAATGAGCTCTTTAAAAAAAACTACATTCAAGTTACAGTGTAATGGGTTTTTTAATGACCTACTTCATCAGTCTAAATAAAATACTAAATTCAACCAAACTATTATACTTCCATATAGGGTTTAAATTTTAAATAAATAAGAAAAAAAAGGATTAACCATGATTGCACCTACATCACAGCAGGTTCTACAGTAATAAATAGAAAGGGGAGATGATTAAATTTACTATGAATAACATAGCGTACATTTTAGCTTCACCATTATCATTGAAACCAATTTTCAACATCCTATGGAATTCTGAAACAAAAGAACCAAAAACATGGTAAGTAAAGGTAAAGCCTCCTCTAGATCCGATAACATGAACATCAATACAAGTTTACAAGTCCCTGTTAGTGCAACCAATTGCCCCAAGTCCCACACTTAGTGCAGTTGATTTGATTAAAAATGAGGATTCGTAAACGGGCAGAATCGTATGTTGT
>NW_007391213.1:0-1299 GCF_000475195.1 Diaphorina citri | reverse complement strand
TTTCATCCTAAATTCCTCAACTAGTCTCTCCTGATTTATTCCAATTCTTTTCAATTCGTCTCTTTATCTCTCTCTCTCCCTCCCTCTCCCTCTCCCTCTCTCTCTTTCTCCCTATTTATTTCTGTCTTTCTCTCTCTCGCCTTATCTTTGAGTTCTCTCTCTCTCTCGCCTTATCTTTGAGTTCTCTCTCTCTCTCTCGCCTTATCTTTGAGTTCTCTCTCTGCCTCAAATGGAACATTACTGTTTTCGAAAAGCCATAAAGTTCTCTGTGTTTTATTCGTTTCTCTGGCTCTTTCTCCCTCCCTCCCACTATGTATATACCTCTCTCTTTCTCTCTCCCTCCCACTATCTAAACCGTTCTCCATCTCTCCCTTCTTCTCTTTATTCCTCCGTCTATCTCTACCTCTCTCTATCTATCTAATATTTAGATCTATCCATCTCTGTTCATCTACCACACTAGTTTCCCATTATTTTATTACTTTTGCAGTGTCCTCTTTTGTCTTGGTCGTGGGAAGGCATTTATCTGATAACCAGAAAGGCGTGGGTTCGAATACTAATGCAAGCATGTTTTTTTTTTTATATATATAACCATTGGTAAATCCCAAGGTTTCACTATATTAACCATACACTATTATCAACAGTGTGAGACCATAAGCCATAAGTGCTCATAAAGCATCAACGTGCGACAATATTAGTAAAGGCACAACTACACGGAGACAACACACCGAGAAAAAGAATTAGAGAAGGTTGAGTGCGAATCGCATCCACTCGTAACATTTTGTAGCCAACGCCGCCCACGAGCGATCACCCTAGGGCTGATTGAGAGCTGACGAAAAACTCTGATCCCGTCTGAAAATGGGTAAAAAGAAGAAGAATTACACCGAGACAATATACCTACAACACAAATCAAGTTATTTTGGAACACATCACATGCCTTCAGGTTTTCCTTGCCTTTGTGATCGATAACTATAGCAACCTCCGTGGTCGAGTGGGTATCACTTATCACAATACCATACCGTAAGTACCCGGTTCCATTTCTGGCGAATTCGAAGTTTTTTCGGCTCTGTGCTTGAAGTTCGAGGTTGCATTCGGCGGAGTTGACACTGGCAGGGGAATTGCCCAGGGATGAGACGGAATCATAGGTACGGCGCACCGGTTCATGAAAAGGACAGCTGTATATGACATGTTTCACCGAAAGGGTAATTGGATTGATAATGATAAGGTCTTGGAGCTTCAAAGATTCTGCATTGGATTGATATAGTCTTGGAACATACTACATATTCTCTTGAAGCATGGCTC
>NW_007391212.1:0-1300 GCF_000475195.1 Diaphorina citri | reverse complement strand
AACATTGCTGAAAAGCGTATGAAATTAAAGTTGAAGGTAATGAAAGTCACTTACTTAGTAAGTAAAGGAGCTCACGCAATGTTTACCTCCAATATTTTGTCATTACGTCTTTAGTGTCACTCAAAAGGTTTGCTGAAAAGCGTATGAAATTAAAGTTGAAGGTAATGAAAGTCACTTACTTAGTAAGTAAAGGAGCTCACGCAATGTTTACCTCCAATTTTTTGTCATTACGTCTTTAGTGTCACTCAAAAGGTCTTTTGGATATTTATTATTTTACGAGATATGTATTTCAAACAGTGAAAGCGAGCTTTATTCTTTTTATTACTTTCTAGGTTAATGTTTGAATTTTATTTATTTGATATTATTATAGCTTAAACATTATTTATTAAACCCGTTTCATTAAAATGAAGGGACAAAAACAATAGACGGTAAACTTTTCACTTTTCTTTGCTTCCTAGAGTACTTACTTATTTCTTATTTTACATTATTTATCTATTAATTTTATTCATATCTGTTTATATTCGTAATATCATGTAACTTGGAATTCATGTTTATTGTAAATTGTAATTTTGTAAACTAATAAAGAAACGATTAAAAATTACCAAGAAATGTGTTCGTTTTGTAGTCATCGTTATTTAAAGATATTTGCATTTACAAGGTTATTTAGTTTGAAAGGTTAGATCAAAGGAAAAACAAAATACTTAGTAATCATGATAATATTCTTTTATTTTGATGTAATAAAAATAAAATATAAATTAAACAATACGTAAAATATAATACCGTATGGGCATAATGTGTGAAACTAAATCTACGAGTAACTCTACCAAGGTTTTCGTGAATGACACACATTTAACTGATGAAATAATATTTTACTGATGAAACATCAATCGTTTTGCAAAAGCTTAACGTTTCGTCGGTCGGTAGAACCTAGAAAATTTTGCACAAATTTTGAAAATTTGGACCGATTGCAATACTTTCTCATTACCTTGTATAGGTTCCCTATACGTAAGGGTAATAGAAAGTAAAAAAGGAATAAAAATAAATTCTGATCTCTATCTTTACTATTGCAATACTTATAAAATCACTCTGGAAACAGGATATAAAATCACTTCTACAGCAGAGATTGCCTAAGGCAAAAATCTCTTTTGTACTTTTGAGATTTCCTTTTTACATGAAAGACGTCAAAAAAGGGACTTCCTATTGAAAAAAAAAGATGTCCAACGATCTAAAGCTAAACTGAAGAGTACAAATGAAAGGCGCAAAGATGTTGAGAATCTGATGTGTGTTTTTTTTTTTTTTT
>NW_007391211.1:0-1300 GCF_000475195.1 Diaphorina citri | reverse complement strand
AATATACATATAGTAATGTAGGTAGATATCTGTTTTATTTGCCTAATCGATAGTCTCTCCTCCTGACCTATCAAACTTCCAAACCTGACACCTTCATTAAGTCATTAGTCCAGTAGCTATCTATACATTTCAAATAACCTTACAGAATTATACGAAATATAGTGCAGTCACAAGTGACATAGTACACACACTCGAGTAGGAATATAATTTTATTACAATGGAACCTGTCCAATTTTGGGGATTCAAGGGAGCGGTAATTTTTTCCCTCTCATCCAAGTTTCCCAAACTGACAGGTTCGACTGTATTTGATAAAATTAGGTAGGTATCCTTGCATTACTAGCACATAATTTAGTCCTGTGACATACAAACAAACAAACAAACAAACAAACAAACAAACAAACAAACATATATACGAATGCCCCCATAATTATGTACTTACATTGTAGCTACATATTTGATTACTTTGATATTTGATACACATGCAACTACATAAATAAATAATCATTAGCAAATAATAATATGTACCTAGATTTCCGTATTGCATACCCACACTTGAGATACGGCGTTCATACAAATTTCGATGAAACATCCAAAACTTCTAGAATTCTAGATAATAATATTGGGATATCGTTTTCACCTTCATAGTCTTCATATAATAGGTATGTATGTACAAGAAATTTTGATTTTGAGAGAGAAGGAGAGGTTGAGAGAAATGAAATAGAGAGAGATAGAGATAGAAAGAGAAAAGAAAGTTGAACTCGGGAGTGTGTTTTTGAAGAGCAATAAAATGTCCAAGATTTTAGTTCCCGATTTTATCCTGATGGGGTAATGTTCGTTCTCGGAACGGCTGGCTTTCTCCCATTCTGTCTTCCTTCTCTCTTCGATTTCGAGAAGATAAGACCTTAGTAGTTACAGTTCCCTCTATCAAACCTCTTGAAAAAAACATCGTTGGAAAATCGTATCTACTGACGTCGCACGTCATCCATACGACACCTCACTCATCTCAGGGAGGTCACACATCATGTCTTATTCTTCTTCTTCTTTTTTTTTCTCCACCCCCTTCTTCTTCTTCCTCTTCTTCTTCCTTTTCTTCTCTTCTTCCTCTCCTTCTTCTCTTCTTCCTCTCCTTCTTCTCTTCTTCTTCTTATCTTCTCCTTCTTCTTCTCGTCTTCTTCTTCTCGTCTTCTTCTTCTTCTCGTCTTCTTCTTCTTCTCCTCTTCTCCTTCTTTTTACTTTCTATTACTACAGTATAGCGGAGCTATACTAGTAATGAAAGTATTGCAATCGGTCCAAATTTTCA
>NW_007391210.1:0-1300 GCF_000475195.1 Diaphorina citri | reverse complement strand
TCTTATAGTCATTACAACTCTATGGAAACATGTCAAGCATGGCCGTGTGATCCATGTAGCAGCAGGTCTACAAGAATTGGCTGTCGACTTGGCGCCTGGACTGAGGAATTTCTGGACCACAAGAAATTCATTCTGTCCGCAGTCGCAGAAGAAGAAGAAGAAAAGGAGAAAGAAGAAGAAGACAGGAAGAACAAAAAACGAACATTCTTGGAAAGCATACATTGCAGAGATAACGACAAGTAGGTAATTTTTAATGGGATTGCCTAATTAAAAACAAGAATACGCGGTAGGTCGGTGAACCTAAGTTAAGCAAAAAGAGCCCTATATAGAGCCCCCCCCCAAAAGGGCCAAATGTGGTACGAAAACTAACCGAAAAGGCTGAGAAGCAAAGATTTTTCTAAGGAGTGAAATTCATATTTCCTTTCTTCTATGGAAGGAAGATCTCAAACTGCATAGGAAATCAACCCCTTCCCTTTAATTAGTTTTACCCCCTAAAAGTCCCGGGTTTTTGGGCCCACTAAGCCCTCTCTCTTGTGAAAATTTTAAAGAGGAATCGACTGGTGCAACTTTAAGAATCGACTGATTTACAGTTAAGGAGTTACAGGGTTCGATACTCCAGCAAATTTAAGAAAAAATACTTTGATTTTTAAAGGAATTTTAATTGTGTTAAGCATTCCTACTTAAATGCTTGTCACAAATATCGTTCCCCAATTACATATTACACCTAGATAAATGTTAATAATGTTATGACTTGACTTGGACTCGAACCACCAACCTCCAGATCCAAAGTCCAACGCGTTAAGCACTGTACCACTGAGGTTGGTTGAGAAAAAATACTGTTTTTCTATTAAAGCTATCAAAAAGTCATTTCTACTATACCCACATATACAGAAAACAAGAGTTCCCCCAGTAAATATGGGATATACAATGGGATAAAAATACAATCAATGGACTGAAAATTAATGTAAAGTAAAATAATTATAATCAAAGGCATATGAAAAACAACACCTTTCATAAATAATTGATTAGGCTGTTTTGTTCAAAATTACGCCTTCTTGACAGTTTTCCAGAACTATTTCTGTCAGAATCATAATTACCTTGGGTGTCAACTGGGTAACACGTCTTCACACAAGTCAACGGATTTCGGTAGAATAATAACGGAGAAAAACTGAAAAAAATTAAAAACTTGAAAATAATAGAAAAACGTCATATTTTTTGTCACTTCTCCATTATGACTTTCTATTATTTTTCATGAAAAAAAAGACGAAAATATGAAATTCGAGCTTGTCAAAGATTTTTC
>NW_007391209.1:0-1300 GCF_000475195.1 Diaphorina citri | reverse complement strand
ATACCGGTAAATCGTAAACTTTGACGTCACAGCATACGCTCCCGTAGGCGATGACGTCACATCAAATGTCCCGAGCAATGCTCCCTCGCAGGCAACACATTAATGTCTTATTATTCACACATGTAGGAATATAGGTACAACAATTGTAAAATAAAAAGTAAATCGTCATATTATTTACAGATTTACAGAGTTATACGAGGAGGTACAACAATATTGTAAAATGGGTAAAGTTAAGTAAAGTTTACATCTTGAGAAAATTGTACATCACCTGAGTAACTATCAGGTAAGCACCGTTCCTAACCCTGGAAGTGGGGTCAGAGATTTTCATTTTATAATAAAATTAATGAATAGGATAATACCTACCTGTAAGTACAAGTGAACATTGTGTCTACCTATTTATTAAATTTATTGTTAGGTCTGGTACACAGGTTATTTTATGATTTTTCCTCACGATCTCAGATGGAATGATAAAGACACAGTATTTTCCTGGTTCTCACAGAACAGAAGTTTCACACATAGATAACTATAATAGTCAACGTGCTCCAACTAGAATGTCGTCGGGCATTAATAGTCATATTCATAGTCAATAACCATAGCAAAACAAGAAACAAAAGTTGCCAAAATAATAAGATGCCAACAACTAATGATTGAGGAACACTTACCATTTGTGTTTAATTTCAAACAAACATAGGCATTAGGTATAGGTAGGTAATAACTTTTTAAAAATGGAAGACCACAAAACGTATTCTGAGGGCTATCATAATAGTTATTATGTGAGATTGATGAACTTTGTTGAGCTGATTTCCGTCCTTTGCAGACGCAGACGCATATCCCCAGAAATAACTACCAGGATACAGAAGGTCATGGTGTTGGAGTGAGATTTCGAAAAGCAAATAAATAATTATTTGTAGAATGGACAATAAGATGCCAACAACTAATGATTGAGGAACACCTACCATTTGTGTTTAATTTCAAACAAACATAGGCATTAGGTATAGGTAGGTCATAACTTTTTAAAAATGGAAGACCACAAAACGTATTCTGAGGGCTATCATAATAGTTATTATATGTGAGATTGATGAACTTTGTTGAGCTGATTTCCGTCCTTTGCAGACGCAGACGCATATCCCCAGAAAAGACTACCAGGATACAGAAGGTCATGGTGTTGGAGTGAGATTTCGAAAAGCAAATAAATAATTAATTGTAGAATGGTAGATAAAACATATAAAGAGAGGCCCTTGTCGACGCAACGATTTAAGCGTTGATTTGATTCAATAAAATTGATATAAGACTGATAAAG
>NW_007391208.1:0-1300 GCF_000475195.1 Diaphorina citri | reverse complement strand
TTTTTTTTTGCTGAAAGTAATTTTTCAGAATCATGGGTTTCGTTTGGTATAATGTTGGTTTTGGAAGTTATTGCTCTTGTTCGGATTTAATCAGTGTCAAGACAAATCAGACAGTTTGTGCTGAATTGTTAATGTCACGTTTGACGTTTTTAGAGTACATTCTGTTGAATTGGGTAAAATATCTGCTTTGTGGTTCAATGAACGGTATAGAAATTACTAAGGGCTCCTATTTAGGCCCAAAAATGAGCAGATTTCGTTTGCGTGCAAAATTGAAAATCGTCCAGTTAAACCTAAAAAGTTTTAATAAAATAGTTGTGCATGAATGTAGGTACTGTAGGTACTCGTACAATGTACGAGTCGTACATATGCTACTTCTTTTTTTCTTTTTCTTATTTTAAATGGCTACTTTCTACTATTTATTTTGACTTCCACCTAACAAAACATCAACTAGCATCTAACTTTGCTTGAATAATGATAAAGGTATCTCTTCAAATAATTCACATCAGGAAAAACGTCTGCTTTACTGCTTTTGAGCGGGGGTTAATGCAAACATCCTGAACAAGTGAACATCATTTTCATTTGTATGATTTGGACCTTGATAACGTAATAAACGTAATTATAATTATTACGAGAATAGTTTTGAGAGAATTGTTTTAATAAAGTCGTTCATGCATAATGTTGAGAAGTTCTATTTAAATAAAACAATGTTCTCAACTTTAAGATAAAGTTAGTAACATATGCTTCTGGCAGGAACCATTTCATCTTCTTCTCCTCTTCCTTCTTATCACCCTCCTTTATCTTCTCCTCTCCATTCTTCTTCTTCTTCTTGTTTTCTGAAGAGGGGGAGTCCTCTTCTTCATACTCCTTCTTTTCTTTTTACTATTCCTGCATCTTCTTCTTCTATCTCCTTCTCCTCCTCCTCCACATCCTTCTTCATTCTCTTTCACCTCTCATTTTTCGTATCAGAAATATTATAACGTAACTTGTCTTCAAGAAATTTCGAATAAGGAACTCTACATCTCGCTTATAAGATTATTGCACACCTTGTTATTCTCGACATAATTATGTGTCAGAAAGTTCAAAGTTTCAACTCGTCATGACGTGAAATTTATGAAAATTTATTAGACACCCTATTGCTAATTTATCAGACACTTTGTTTTTGTGCCAGTGTTTTGACAAGGACCCTTCAGGATAGCAGAAAGCCAGCCGTTCCGAGAACGAACATCATCGGTTTAGGATAATATCCGCCCGAGCGGGAATCGAACCCGCAACGTAGCTCCTCTGCAAGGTAGAGCTGGCA
>NW_007391207.1:0-1300 GCF_000475195.1 Diaphorina citri | reverse complement strand
ATGTAGTTAACTTGTTTTGAACACTTGTGAAATGTTTTATTCATTCTTTTACTGGATGTTTTTCCCATGTCAAGTTTACCGGATATTAATTACATTTTTATGGGTAGACTTTTTAACATTTTAACTTCAAATTTATATTATTAAAACTAGGTGCACTGAAATTTTAAGTCTAATTCTGACAAAATAGGTACCCTATATTTTTCTGAAGATCAAACTGTTATGAATTTTTGGCCCGTTAAAAGAAGCTCCAAAATTGGTTTGAATAGCTAACGAATTCACAAACCCAGAGAGATATGCCGATAAAATTAAGTTTCTGAACATTTAAGACCAACTCT
Source organism: Diaphorina citri (assembly GCF_000475195.1). Classification (NCBI taxonomy): domain Eukaryota; kingdom Metazoa; phylum Arthropoda; class Insecta; order Hemiptera; family Psyllidae; genus Diaphorina; species Diaphorina citri. Next base: position 965 of record NW_007391207.1, on the reverse strand, counting down.
TTCTGCCTTTTTAGAAAATTTTTGGACAATATTTAATGGTCTCATGGTCTTGGAAAACTTTCCTTAAACCCTCACGTCGCTTTCAACCCTCTCTCCCTACCTACACCACTGATCTAAAACCCTCACTAGACATGGGTATCTCCTAGTCTGGCACTTGTCTAGTCTCCCCTAGGTTATTCACCCTTCAATCTATCAAACTTGAAAGCCGGTAATAACTTGATTCGAGGAAGCTATTTTGAAAAGGATGATAGGATATTTTGATTGAAGAATTTCATACAAAATCACCATGATGACCTCTTACAGTTCTTACCTTTAAAAGATCTTAACATGGCTCAGGGCATAACCTACTGGGCTTGGCTAGATCTATTATTCAATCCACGAAGGCTCTTAGCTTCACCAAAATAATGATTTGGATTTTTAGAACGGTCTATCTAAAGATTTAGGGGAACCCTTGTTTTTACCAACGGAAAATTACGAGTAGTAAAATTCTTGAATGAAACTTACCTCAGATCTGACGGATCTAGCTGCAGCTAATGGTAACTTGTAGTCGAATTCCTGACTGGATTCCGCTTGAATTGTCAGTAGCAGGCACAGCACTAACGCTGCCTGAAACATAGCAAATCCAATCCCCTATTAAACCGTCACACGTCAGCAGAACTTAAAGTGTGGACTCGACGCATCGATCGATGTCGACTGATGCATAGATTCAGCTCGTCGATCGACGGCCGATCGACTATGTTTGGCCACACCTTGAGAGTAAATAAGGGTAATTATGCAGAAGTCACGTCCGTGGAAAAGAAAAGCTCCTTTTGTATTTAACCTCACCCTATAATAACACTAATCACTGCTCTAATTGTGAAAACTCCTTCTTGCACCTAACCCTATATCCCTATAATAACACTGGTCACTGCTCGTTTGTGCCAGTTCCTTTGGTAGCAATATTCAACGGACGTGACTTCTGCACA
>NW_007391206.1:0-1300 GCF_000475195.1 Diaphorina citri | reverse complement strand
CGAGAAGTTATACTATGAAAATAACGCGAAATTCGACTAAATTGTTGCATATTGCATACACAGAAACATGTACATGTAGGTCTGTCTGTTACGGCGCTGTTACTCTGATGGACCTTTTGTTGTCCTCTTTTCACGAAAAAACGACTTGACCGATTTTGATGAAATTTTTTGTGGTTGTTGTGAAGAGTACTGAGGATGACATAGGCTATATTTGTCATATTCTATCCCGATTCAAAATGGCAGCACCTCAAAGTTATGACTCTTATGCCACGCTGATCCCGTACAAAGGACGGGTCAACCACTAGTAGTAATTATACTAACAGTAGTTATAACCAGTACCTACTATTTACCAGCTACTCGTAAAAGACATTTGCTCATATTTTGGGCTCGGCAGATATAGGGTCCTTACGAAGTTCTACAGTTCACTAAACGACTCGTCTTTTTTGAACAACCTATATGTAGCCTTGTAACCTTGGTATTCAAATGGTCTTGACTCTAGTAATGCATTTTAATATTCCCTCAGCGGAGTCTTCCAGTATCACACTGTGTTACCAGTCAACATCAAGAATAATATAAACATAAACCAGAGCCGAAGTAGAAGGTAAATATCATGAAATACTTATTTTGTGAGACCAATTTTCAATCAAATATCAAATCTCAAATTATTCGTGTTAGAGTAGAACTTTTTCACAACCTATGTGGATATCACAGTACTAAATGCCTCCTTTGCAATCAATTTTCATCTTTCAATAATCTTTTTACACTGGTAATGCCGCCACTGGTCGCTACTCGAGTAAAGCTACTCTTCAAGAGCCGAAAAAAACCTCGGCCCCGCCGGGAATCGAACCCGGACCTCCTGCGCGCAAGCCTAGTGTGATACCCACTCGGCCACGGAGGGTTAGTTTGCCTTGTAAGCGCTAGATCTCGGCATCGATTCCAGATCTTAAACATATAAAGTTCGTTCTTGGAACGGTTGGCTTTCTCCTATCCTGTCTTCTTTCTCTTTTCGCTTTCGGGACGAGAAGACCTTAGCAGTTACAGTTCCCTCTATCAAACCTCTTGGAAAAAGAAAAAAAAAATGAAAAAAAAAGGTAGGTACCGTGTCAGTCTGTAGGTCGCGCTAAAAATCTTGTAGACGCTTTTGTAATCGCTTCTAATGTCGCCCAGACGCTAGAGGAGAACTATCGATAACTATCGATGGCGCCGACTATCGATAGTTATCCTCTTCTAACTGTTAAATGACCTTTACGTGAAAAAAAGGAGGGAAATTTTAAAAAATATTTTTTTTTTTTTTTGTTTG
>NW_007391205.1:0-1300 GCF_000475195.1 Diaphorina citri | reverse complement strand
TATAAAACCGTCGAGAAAAAAACTTTGGGAATTTTTTCCTGAAAACATTACTTTTTGAACTCATCTTATTGGACTATTCTAAGAAACCCATATTAATCTAAATTCCTATAGAAAACTCCAATGTGTGTATCTCTTTAGAACCTGTATTCTCTTTCTTTATAGATAGGACAATAAAGAGGTGTGTGTGATAGGAGAACCTCTTAAAATGCAAATTTTCGCGCGTCTAAATGGGTTTCAGGGCTCCCAGAGGGATTTCACATGTTCGGAATGAGTAAAAACCGTATAGAAATAAATACATTTCCCACACAGTGAGCTGTAGAAGCAGGCCTTAATTTAGGCATATAGATACGTACAGAAGCAGCAAACGGCAAAACTCACTGAGAAAAATGTCTATTGGGAGGGCACAAAAGGTACGATTAAGCCCGAAAGGAGAAACTATTATTGTCATTTTTTCTCTCTTTCATCGTCTCTTTATATCTAACCTTTCTCCTCCGTCTCTCTCTTTCTTACCATCTCTTACCCTCTCTTTTGTTCCCTTTTTCACATTCTCTCTCTCTTTCATCGTCTCTTTATATCTAACCTTTTTCCTCCGTCTCTCTCTTTCCCACCATCTCTTACCCTCTCTTTTGTTCCCTTTTTCCATATCTTCTTTCCCTCTCAAGAAACTTACAACCTCCTTAGTTCGGCCCTGGCCAAATCCATACCTATAAGCTGAAGGAAATAAAAATTTAAGAGTCCCCTGTGTACGTTTTGAAGAGGTATGGATAGGATAAGAGTATCTTCAGAGAAAGTGAACATGTAGGTTCTTATTCAATACTTCAGCTTCTTCGCCAGTAGCTTTACGACATTGAGTGCACCCAGTTCCCGATGTTAAGCAACGGTGTGCCTAATTGGTACCTGGATAATCGGGGTACCTATACCAGCAGTTGCGAGCTATTTCCAGGATCGATCGTACGAAAAAATAGAGCCTTGTTATAACTGCTAGCATTGGACTGAAAAATCATTTTAATCCGTAATGGACAGTCTTAGTCGATGGCACCTACTTGAAACAGTCAACACCAGAAACGGACAAAGGTACATGGAACACTTAACGAAAGAATTAGGCAACGACTAACAAGATCACAAGTATCATCACTTAAAACACCCGGAACACTGCGTGATCCATGGAACACTCAACAGTTGAGATAGTCAAAGGCATAGATATAGAAAACAACTAACAACTAACAACAAACGAAACAATCAAAAACACACTAAACTCCATCAGTAATCTAAGGAACACTCAATGGCAGAAAGAGATAAA
>NW_007391204.1:0-1300 GCF_000475195.1 Diaphorina citri | reverse complement strand
AAAACAGTCCTTCAAATCAGAAGACGCTGAAAAATAATAAAAGGTAATTTGTAGGTAGGTACCTATTTTATGTAAAAGGAATCCGAACATGGCCTGGCCCCTAGATATAAAGAAAGTATATACTCACCATACGCAGTGCTAATCTAACGCAGAAATATATCGCAGCTTAACACATTGTGTACGATGTGATCCATTTTTGTATCACCGTCACTTTGGTGGTGGTACGGTGTGATCCACTTTTGTATCACGAGACTTCCTTCAATCCAAGGCCCGCGATACAAAAATGGATCATACTGGAGACCTCTACTCTACGTGGTTTGATGCAGTATATCATGCTTAGTTTTGGTTTCTTCTGGTGTCAGCAAAATAAAATATAGTTGTGCTCTACGTCCGGTGTGATCCATAAATGGATCACATCGGAAATCACCCAAATTGGGGCTCCGGACCTAGCGCTAATTCGTGTTTTCATGCTTCGTACACAATGTGTTAACGAGGGTGGTACCTACCATCAACTCGGTGACAATAAGCTATCCGCCTGCTCACATTAATCTTTCTCAGATTTATTGAGGCTACTGGCTAAATCAAAAATTTGTATGATCGCCTGATAAATATTTTAACTATGCAATGTGCCTAACAATCTTTGTTTTGAAATTCTAATTTGTCCGAAGTCTGAAGGAACCCCTAAAAATAATAACTTTAATAAAAACTAGATATAAAAATGTGCGAAACTTACCTTGTATCGAAACATCTTATGACAGGCGGAACACTTATAGGGCGTCACTCCTGTATGAATCCTCTGATGAACCAAATAGGAAACTCGCTGACGAAAACTTTTACCTGAAATTAGAAAGCCAAAAACACAAGAGAATTGATAAACGAGGTATGACAGACCGAACTGTAACTGCTAATTTTATTTCTTATAGTCCCGTAAGCGAAGAGCGAAAGAAGACAGGATAGGAGAAAGCCATAAATTATAAAATAAACTATCTACAAAATATTCCAACTAAGGGGCGGGATTAATGCCTGGGGCATTCTCTTCCATCCTGGGGCATTCTCTTCTTCTTCTTCCTCCTCCTCTTCTTCTTCTTCTTCCTTCTTCTTCTTCTTTCTTCTTCTTCCTTCTTCTTCCTTCTTTCTCCTCTTTTTTTTTTTAACGACCTCTAAAACTTAACCTCGTTATTGTGACTATGTGGCACATTGTTTGTTTTAGGGTTGAATGGTAGAGATTGCCTTAGGCAATAATTTCGCCCCTTGATTGTACTTTCTGTGTATTTTGTGTACATGTAATTATAAACAATAA
>NW_007391203.1:0-1300 GCF_000475195.1 Diaphorina citri | reverse complement strand
GGAAGGGCTTGTTTTGGTTGAATAGCGATCTAAGATCCAGTAGAATCAGTAGACTAATTGGTCCTATCAGCTAGGGAACAAGTCAAGTTCAATTCAATACGGGTCAATACCTGAAAAGGCTAAGTTCAATTCAATACCTGGTGTAACGTAATTTAATTTACAATGATACGTGCCCAATGATTTGAGACTGATCGATGTAACCAGCGAAAAAACAGCAAAGTGATCATCACGGGCGAAATACGGAGTTCCTGGGGAGATGAAATCCATCTATTGAGAAGAAAATCGCCAGTAAATAGGTGTACAATAATACGAAATACAGGAATACCTGTACCTATCTAGATATCTACAAATCGGAATAGAAATACGCCGGCATTAGCGTATATCTCACCGGATTGGGGGAGCCTTTGCTATTAAGGGTACCCCTAGGCTAGGGATATTTAGGCCCCTTATCAGTCCAGTTCGTTTCAAGTCAAATTTGCTGTCTTATTGAAATTTGAATCCCCCAACCCAAAGAGTCCCTCAATGCTGAATTTTGGACAATGATTTGAGACTGATCGATGTAACCAGCGAAAAAACAGCAAAGTGATCATCATGGGCGAAATACGGAGTTCCTGGGGAGATGAAATCCATCCGTTGAGAAGAAAATCGCCAATAAATAGGTGTACAATAATACGAAATACAGGAATACCTGTACCTATCTCTAGGTATCTACGAATCGGAATAGAAATACGCCGGCATTAGTGTATATCCCACCGGATTGGGGAGCCCTTGCCATTAAGGGTACCCCTAGGGATATTTAGGCCCCTTATCAGTCCAGTTCGTTTCAAGTCAAATTTGCTGTCTTGTTGAAATTTGAATCCCCCAACCCAAAGAGTCCCCCAATGCTGAACTTTGGTACCTATATCCACGAACTAATTGCTTTCACCTTTGACGACCTTTGAAAGAACTGTTAATGAATAGATTAAGATTAAGTTCAATTCAATTCATTGCACAATGAAATACCTAAGGCACTCATTAGCTATTGAAGCTAAAATCTACAGTGGATTGTGCTGAACTTTGGAAAAAATGGCGATGCGATTATATCCATTATTCCATTCTGAGGTTCAACAAGTCAACAACCTTCGTCATTTTCATTAGAGTAGTCAGATAAGCTGATATCTGATTACGGCGTATATGATTGATGAAGTGCACCGTAATTATTCACACAATATGGTGGAACTAGGATGCAACGTTAAGGTGCATCTTTTGATTACTGCTGACACTCGCACCGGCCAATCTAATGTCAGGTCAATAACAGATT
>NW_007391202.1:0-1300 GCF_000475195.1 Diaphorina citri | reverse complement strand
TAACCTATTCAGTCCTTTAAGCGTCCTCTGTTGAATATTATCTCAATAGAAAACGATAGGTATGAAGGTAATCCACAACAAAGATCGAGACATTCTAAAGACTAGACTAAAGAGGAAGCGATCAAAGCAATGAAAGCATAAAAAACCGTCGAAAAACATGAATACAAAATGGGGGGTTTTTCATTTTTTCCTAGTTTTTTTCCCGTCTTGAACTTTCTTTTGATTGGTTACTAGGCTGAATTAAGAAATCAGCTAAGAATAAAAAGGGTTGGATCTTCTTTTTTTTTTATCAAAGAAACTGGATGATAAACCCCCTATTTTTATTTGATCGTACAAGACCAGCTTTCTTTTTGTGCATTTTTACTGGACATATGTAATTACACATTTTGGAAATAACCCCATCATTTTTTTTTTTTACAGTTATTCTGCATAGAGACCTTTTACACGGGGCGACCTTAATGTCGAAAAACATGAATACAAAATGGGGGGTTTTTCATTTTTTCCTAGTTTTTTTCCCGTCTTGAACTTTCTTTTGATTGGTTACTAGGTTGAATTAAGAAATCAGCTAAGAATAAAAAGGGTTGGATCTTTTTTTTCTATCAAAGAAACTGGATGATAAACCCCCTATTTTTATTTGATCGTAATAGGTACAAGACCAGTTTTCTTTTTGTGCATTTTTACTGGACATAATTACACATTTTGGGAAATAACCCCATCATTTTTTTTACAGTTATTCTGCATAGAGCCCTTTTACACGGGGCGACCTCAAGTCCACACATCTTGCTGTCCTAGCCAATTTTTGAAATGATTTTTCTAGGTAGGTACTGCCTCATACGACTATTCTCCTACAGGACAAGAAAATACATGAGTCTGATTTTCTCCCTACAGCTAGTCAGCAAGTACAGATTGAAAGCAGATCCAAAAGTACAAAATTTCAAACAAGTATGAAATTTCATGATATACATAGAGTTGTAGGAGGCGTCACAACGGATTCTCAACCGAAGCGAACGGAAATCAAAAAAACGACGAGAAAATCACTTCTAAACATCAAGAAAGAAACGTGAATCCCTTTGAGTCTGATTTTCTCCCTACAGCTAGTCAGCAAGTACAGATTGAAAGCAGATCCAAAAGTACAAAATTTCAAACAAGTCTGAAATTTCATGATATACATAGAGGTGTAGGAGGCGTCACAACGGATTCTCAACCGAAGCGAACGGAAATAAAAAAAACGACGAGAAAATCACTTCTAAACATCAAGAAAGAAACGTGAATCCCTTCACACAAAGAACCTTTGCAACGT
>NW_007391201.1:0-1300 GCF_000475195.1 Diaphorina citri | reverse complement strand
AATCGACTTACTTCCATAATAGGACTAGATGCGAGAACTTTCTTCTCGACTTGGGTTTCAGTTTGACTGCCTCCCACTGTGGCGAAATATCGCATGGCATACTTGGCGGATACTGTTTTACCCGCTCCGGACTCTCCCGATACGATAATACTTTGGTCCTTTTTCTCTCTGAAACATAGAGAATTGAATTGAATTGATTAAGTACAATATTCATCTGATGAGAGGCATACTACGGGATGGACATGCTACGACACAGACCACATGCGTCTAATGTAGCAGTTGTGTCATTGCTACGAAATAAAAACGACAGTAAAACACTCATCTTATTTTTTTTTTAATATTCAACCAACTTTTGAACTACATATTTCTGACTCCACGTGAGCTCACGTGACGTGATAGTACTGTGTTGTTTACCTTAAGATCTGGTGTAAGGGTTTTCTCACCTCTCCACTTTGGTGTAGGCCTCTTCAGCCACAGCAAATATATGAGGGTCCAAATCCCCCAGATTCTTCCCCCTATATGTATTGTTAATTGACCCACTATCAATATTATTGACAATACACACAAGTATTTTCAATAGTATTGACGAAAATTGACATTATTGGTTTTGACATTGTTGACCGCAATCAAGACTGCACCACACTGGCACAATATTTGACGTTGACATTGGTTTTTCCCGGAAACGGTAAGTAACGAAAGTAAGTAAGTACTGACGAAACTATTGACAGTTGGGTTTATGCTTGTTTGGTGTAAAGGTTTCCTTGGGCCTGAAACCATTTCTGTAGCAAGGGAAATTTCAGGCTGTTTAAGGTCCCCCAGTCAGCCTAGTTAGCTTAGTTGGTAGTGCGTCTGCCTTGTAAGCGCTAGGCCGCGGGTTCGATTCCCGCCCGGGGCGGATTTTATCCTGATGGGATAATGTTCGTTCTCGGAACGGCTGGCTTTCTCCTATCCTGTCTTCCTTCTCTCTTTGATTTCGAGACGATAAGACCATAGCAGTTACAGTTCCCTCTGTCAAACCTCTTTGAAAAAAGGTTTCCTTACCTCTCCATTTTGGTGTATGCCTCTTCGGCCACTGCAAATATATGAGGGTCCAGATCCCCCATGTTCTTCCCCCTATATGTCCAAATGGTGTTGGAACCATAGATGGGCAACTCCGTGTAAGGGTTGATAGCAACCAGTACGATACCTGGATAGAATCAACATAAGAATACATGAATACCTGGATAGAATCAACATGAGAAGAATACATGAATGCCTGGATAGAATATAGAATACATGTTGATAGAATCAACAAGTAGTA
>NW_007391200.1:3950-11157 GCF_000475195.1 Diaphorina citri | reverse complement strand
AATATTCTTTTCGGCTTTGTCCTATAATGTCGGAATACCTACGTAGATACTGTTGTGAGGAACGAAAGCTCATCACTTGCTAACCAAATGCGAATAGTACGAGTAAAATGAGTTTACCAAGAAAAAGTTTCCTAATGCCCGCCACTCACACTCACAGTCTGACAGACCGTCTAAAAGTTTGTGGCGGAAAAATCATCCGAATTAAGTTTGTTAGACGGTTTGACAGATCTGGGTCTGAAGCTCTGAAGCTTTATCCGCCACTTACGTTAGGACAGTCTGACAAACCTACATATGTCTTAAACTCTGTAAGTCTGTACGTCTTATGCCCGGAGTTTAAGGACCACTGGCTCACCGTATAAGAGGCCATCATTCCCCTTATCTTAGTACCTGTCTTTATCAATTATCATCAAATCATCATAATGTGAGATTAGCTCAGTCTCAGTACCCACAGAACTGTTGATAGTACGGAGTTTTTGTCGTTCTCCCTATAGTGCTGGCGTATATAGTGAATTTTTTATCTAATAAATTGCAAATTATTTTTAAGCATCGCAAAAACTGTGAATATAATTCTACTTGAAATATACTTAGACATTTCAAATTTAAAAACATTTTTGTTTCCTTTTTAATCGCATAATTTCAATATGGCATCGACAGCAGTTCCTGAAAATGTCATCATTAGACCCGCCATCCGATCCGACTGTGCTGAAATTTATCGACTTATTCAGGTAGATATTTACCTATGTGAATACCTTTATTATCATAATATTTTATAGCAAATATTTTTCATTATTTTTTTCTCCTTTAAACACTTGTGTGAGGCAGGGCCACACTTGGAAGATAAAATTATGTTGATTGGTATTGATATAAGTAGGGTCATCGGATATTTAAGCTCTATTATGTCACTACGACCGTGTTAGATTGCTTCTTTTCATGTAGTTTCCGTTTTACTTACGCTATGTTGATTTCTTTACAGGAGCTTGCTGTATTTGAGAAAATGCCCAACGCTGTCAAAATTACTCAAGAAAGTAAGTTGTCCAAAAGTTCAAGTTTAGTAGATTCTAAAAATTTTGATTTGTACCTGTACCCTGTAAGCCTGAACCTACCTAATCTAACTTTCAAATTTGGATATTTTTGGCTTTTATTGGCATTTGGGCTTTAAAACTAACAAAAATACCACCTCTACATGTCTTTGTTTTTTATTACAGCTCTGGAAAAGGATGGGTTTGAGAGTCAGCCGCCTTTGTGGAAGGCTTTTGTAGCCGAAGTCAAAGAAAAGGACACCCACAAGAATGGTAAGAATGACCGAAATTTAGATGTTCACCCATCCCATTTAGGTATGATTATTAAATTCACTCTCTTAAGAATTCTTTTTTTTTTATTTGTATTGCAACACTGCCAATGTTTCAAATTAATATCTATCCATATCCATAACTTCTTTCCCTCAAAATTGGCTCAATATTTTCAAAGTTTCAAACGTTGTTTTCACAGATGGAAAGCTCCGCTTAGTGGGTTACGCTCTGTATTTCGAATTTTATTCTCTTTTAAGAGGCAGAGCTCTTTGGTTAAGGGATCTTTACGTTGAGGAATCTTGGCGACAGCAAAAAGTTGGACAAACCTTGATTAAGAGTGTCGTCAAAGTAAGTTCTCTTTCCTGTCAATTCCTGTTTCTGAAAATATTTAGAGGAACGGGACTTGTACCTACCTATTAGGCTGTGTCTACAAATAATCGACGGCTGTCGATCGGTGTTGATCGAGGTCGATCGACGGCCATCGACTATGTGTGAACACAACTTTAGGGTCCATTAGTGGCTGGATAAAAGTTCATTTACCTATTTATCATATTTCTGGTCTAGGACTCTCGGCCGCCGTGGTCGTCTAGGGCACTAAAACTGGCGTAGGTACATATATCCCGCATCCCCTTATGAGCTTATGACTTATAGGAGTCCCTAAAGTCTGAAAACAGGCTTGTATCCGTCAGCCCCGGGCATTTAGGAGCCCCTAGATTCTGTCCCTTGTCCTCCCATGACTTCGTTGTGTTCCAGATGGTCACAGCCAAGTGGTGGGGCTAGCGTCTTATTTTATTTCCTATCATACGTTTTCTGGGTACCGAATATTTCTTGAGCAACTCTATGTGACCAAGGGTTTTCAGACCGAAAACAGCCTTATTGAGCAAAGATTGTACGAATCAGTTGTGAAGGTAATTTCAGTCCATTGAACGAAATTTTTTACCTATTTAGGGATTTTTTTTTTTTTTTTTTTTAAACGTCCGTCTGCAACTAGTATAATGTTAAAACATAGCCTTTTAGTCACTTAAACATAGATCGTTTTTAAGGTGTGTCCAAACATAGTCGACCGGCCATCGATCAATCAATGTCGATCGACGATGAAAATCTGCATATGTTGTCGAGGCAGTGTGGACGTGTCAGTCGACATCGATCGATGGCCGGTCGACTATGTGTGGACACACCTTTATAGGTACTTATATGTGTATAGGTACAAAAGAAATGACCCCTCTCCCTCAGAAAAAGGAAAACAGGCAAATTGGAAAACAAGGACCTCTTTATAGCCCTAACCTTTGTACATTAACCCCTCAGGTGCCACCGTGACAAAGTTGGTAGGCATGGCGCTCTACAGTTTCTCTTACAGTTCTTGGAAGGGGTTAAGAACTTGCCTGGATCACGTTTTTGTGACCGATCAGTACCGTCAGTATGACATCGAAAAAAATCTCTACGAAACGTACATCAAGGTAAAACGCTCCAACTAATCATATAAACGTGTGTCCAACATATAGTCGTGACCAGCCGTCGATCGCATTAATCGGACTAGGATTGTAGTAATGTGCTGGCGGTGAGTGTCGATCGTATGCCGGTCCGGCACGGTGTGTGACCATGGACATACCTTAATTAATATACCTACTACCTACAGATCAATACTTCAAGGCGAATCTTTTGCCCTAGGTATTTATAGGTTCTTCATTCTCACTAAGCTACCTAATACCTACTTAGTTACTTTCAAAGGGAGAGGGGTCCTTCTTAACCACTATCTTTCGTTTGTCCAAAAATCTTCCAACTCTGGTTCAAGTTCTTATTAGGGTCTGTGAGGTATTTTTTGATAGATGCTAAATGGACGCTTGGCAAAGTTAATTTCTCTAATGCTTTAGTCTTCAATTATACCTCCGAAACCTCTATTTGTTTGGTCCTAATAAACTTTAACTACTGAAATTATTCATGAGTTGTTGACGTTTCCTTTTCGTTTGATCTGCAGGCTGGGGTTGACATGATTGTGCAAGCGGATTGGTTCGTTTGTCCTGGAATGCCGGCCAGACATTTCTACGAGAAATTGGGCGCCATCAACATCCACGAGCAAGGAAGATTGGCATGTTTATCGGCCTCAATAAGGGACACATGGCTCAGATATTGCTCCAAATAGCTCCAAAGTAAATGGATCCAAAGAGAAAACATCCTCCAAGAGGGTTTTATTTCTAAAGATTATCAGGGACACCCATTGTTGGATAAAGAAAGACTCCAAAGACTGACTAAACTTGGTGATGTTGCCCATCGAACGTTGCCCAGGAAAAGAACGGTCTATCCCAGTAGTAACTGAATAAATATGCCTGAATTCACTTTCAAGAAGAATTTTCTCAGTATTAACAAAGAAGGTACAACACACACAATATACAGCTATTGTAGAGGAACAGGAGCCAAAAGCTCCGGAGTCATCTTTTCAGGGAGATTTTCTGATAAGGAATATACAAGTTTAACTTTCTTTGTGAAAACTTCTCCCTGGGTGTTCTTTGTTCTGAGCTTGTTTTCAGGGGAGGCCGAAATTATGACGCGAACTTTGCCATGAACCCACACCTTGCTGACACAAACGTAATAATGTAGAAAGTCTGCACACCGTGTGGGGTTTCTTCCCCGGGGGATAATTCTTTGTATGTCTATTGTTTCTCCCCATTAGCTCTGTGATGTATTTTTTCTGTATTATTTTTTCATATGAATATCCATTTTTGCTTCCCTCATCCTGGGGAAAGGGAAGTCTTTTGTGTTTTCCTTCACTGATAATTTCCTGTATCTACATATTGAAAAGTTAACTTTCTGTGAGGGATAACGAGGTTAAAGGCATATTCTTTGGTTAAGATTTTTTTTTTTTAAATTAAATCCTGCCTTAGTATGAAAATTTAATGTGTGATACCAGATGGGTACTCTTAAAGCTTAAAGGGGGTATCGAAAAGACAAGCAAGTCATACCTGGCGCTTTTTTCCCACCGCTGTTGTCCAATAACTGTACGTCTACTCATTAATAGTCCCACCTCCCATCAATCTCTCTCTCTCTCTCTGGTGAGATGTGTTGTGCTTTCTGGCAGTTTTTGTTATTATTCTTATAAAATCCGTACCTCATTTAGGTAGTAAAACTCAGGAGAATTCTTCGCTGAGCTACAGTATATCTATGTTATGGACACCACAAGTGTGGTTGCTGATATGAAGGCACTTCGTGAGCAGTTAGTTCCCCGCTCGCACCCTACTGAATACCCTATTGGAACTACATTCTGTACTTGTTGGACAGATTGTAATTGAGCCTTTGGCGTCTAGGTTTTAGAGTTTGTAAGGTATAATGTTTGTTGTTTATGGGAAGTTGAACGGACATGTCTAAATACATTTCTCAGCCTTATGTTAGAAAGAGGGGAATGTTATAAAGATAAGATCTTAATAAGATGTGTGTAGGTGCTTAGGATTAACTGTCGGAGACATTTAGCCTGTTTTCTTTACCCGATCGAGCGCAATGTCCCTGTGGGTGAAACTTGTAACAATATTCGTACTTTTCTGTGCAGAGAGAAATAAAGACTTACCGATGTGGGATTAATAAGGTAGTAGAGATGCTAATAATAATCCTGATGATGACTATGAGAAACCAAAACAATATGTGGAAACAAACAATTTACAGACTTTTGAAAGAGGATGGTGATATACGGCGAAAATCATTTTGTTTAGAACTTGATTATTGAATAATGCCGATAAGGATTATATCGATGTAGACTGTAGATCGCACATAGGCATAATTACAATCATAAATTGTTGGACCGGAAATAAGAAGATTGAGATGCCTCATTGCTTATCTTAGAATAGTCTTAACCACGGGTTCTCTATTAGTCCTGACTCTTCCTTCTTAGACATAAGGAGATAGAATGTGTTAGAAAGGAAATTTACAGGTCCGTGACTCATTGGTTTGTCCTTTCGCTATGCCCATGTTAGTTAGAGGAGGGAGGGAAATTTACCCTTTGAGTTAATCACTTTTAAGTAGCATCAACCGAGTCATTGATAATACATACTACCTTCTCTTTGTCTGTCGAGTGAATCACCTATTGTAGACAATTAAAATTAGGAACAATCGATTTGTGGTCAAACCCCATTTACAAAAATACCTTTCAATTAACCAGACAAGAGTTTATCTCACCACAGATTAACTACACACCATTCCCGATGGCCATTGACTCATCCACAGTGTATGTGGATAGGGTTAGAAAAACGATCATCTGAATAGTAGGCAAAACACAGGATGCTACTTTTCCTTCCTGATTCCAGATTATACTGGTATAGGTCGAAAGATACGAGTGATTGAAAAAGATAGAATAAATAACATAAGGGTTAAGGTAACTAGACATACATATGTATAGTTCCAATTTGATATCACATATGATGACGTCATTGTAAACGAAGTTAATTATTGAGAAGATCAGCATAATCTCCTAGATACTTTCTAAGGTGAACGTACGCGGCATTGGAATACGAAAAATATAATTAATTCCATTTGATTCCCATTAGGTGTCAATTTGTGTCTGCAGATATCTAAAACAATATAAAATTCCAATCCGGAATGCCTCTACGTTGATGACGCATTGTGACGAAAATGTAATTCATTTGACTCTAATTAGATGAACGTCATTGTAAAGAAAATATAATTCGCAATTTGACTCCTTAGTGTCTTCATGTAAACGAAAATTTTCATGATATAAAAATCCTAGAAATACATACGGAACAGGTTCACGGTCATTGGAGAGTCGCAAATTGGAGTCTTAGGAAAGAAGTGGGTTTGCATGAGTAAAGTCTATCGATAGGATTCAAGGGCGCCGGAGGCCGCCGAGATGTTTCGGAATGTCATTCAGGCTGTTCCGCGATAGCGCAGCCACGTGTGGAGTGGGCGGCCCCCTAGGTGTTATTGGATGAGTAATAGTACTGAATCGTACAAGCTGGCCAGTAGGACTCGACGAGGTTTCTTTCGTTATATCGCATGGATGATGTGTGAACTTGTGACACTTGCGAATGGTGATGGAGAGGGAATGCTGTGAGAGAGGTGTAGAAGTGTAAATGTCTGAAACAGAGATGGTTTATGAGAAGCAGTATTAAGAATTAAATACTCGTGCTACTTCATACGTTATGAGAAAATTTGATTTGGGTCTCTATACCTTTTAAGTTGTAGCCCGCGATGTTGCCAAAGGGAAATAGAGCAGGGACACTGTAGGGGTGAGAAAAATATCTAACTAGAAGATATCTGGACTCTTAATTTAAAAGACATAAACTTTGTAGTTGGATGTGTTTAGCAATTGTTCTTATGTAAAAGAGTAAGAATACATAGGTTGTGTATTTATGGAGACGAACTAGGATAATTTGGAGAGGGTTTAGATACCTATGATTATACGTTACGTTACCTAGTGACTGGGCAGGTAGCCAGGCATTTATAAAATGCTCTATCAGCATTAGATTTATGACGAAAACTACGGATGGATGCGGCATACCTAAATATCATTTATTTTCCAATTTTATACATTTTTTAATGTTTCACCAGTGGAAACAATTATGATATTTTTATTACTTTGAAAACGGAAAATGTTTCGTTTAATTTTTTAGGTAGAACCTACCATGTGTTCAGGGTGGGATCATTTTTTGTTGAGGGATAAAGCAAGAAATCAATGGTTTCGGAAATGGGGAATATTTTAAGAAGATGAGAAATACCCTTGAAGGCGAAGTAAATGCCAATTTACTTTAGGTGTACAATTTTGGGAAGCAGGTAGACTCAGGAAGCGAAAAAAACCCCCTTACCATAGAAACTAACCGCCGCTCTGTGGTACAATGGGAACCGGATTTGTAGAAACTGGAATTCATTATAATCTTTTTATTTTTATGAACTTTATCGCTCAAAAAATAGAAAAAAAG
>NW_007391199.1:4520-11353 GCF_000475195.1 Diaphorina citri | reverse complement strand
TGTTGTGTATACCTGAAAACAGCAAAAAAAGATTGAACTCCAAAAGAAAGTTTCCCTTTTGGTGGAACAAAAATACAATCAAGTTGTACCTTAGAAAAGAGAGGTTAAGAAAAGTTAAATCGAAAAATTCCAACCAAATTAGTGAATACAATACTTTAAGAAAAAAAGTTAAAAAACAGATTAAAATAGACTATCAAACACACATAGATAAAATTACAGGAGACATAAAACGAGGGGATAGCAAATCCTTCTGGAATTTCACCAAGGAAAAAAGGAAAAACACAGAGAGAAATTGCTTAATATATGAAGGCCAAGAAATTTCTGAGCCCCAAATAATTGCTGACACATTTGCCACTCATTTTGAAAAGTGTTATAACATAAGTAGATCAACCTATGCCCCAAATTTCAATTCAGTCAACGAAACAGAAATAAATACCTATCTCCACATAGAACAGATATCAAAAGGAGATGTTTTGTCAGAAATTAAAATAATGAATAAAAATAAGCCCCCTGGTCCTGATGGCATTCCAACCACATTATTTAAGAATCATGGAAATATTTTATCAGACCCTCTCCACATAATTTTTAACAAATCTATAAAAGACGGCACTTTTCCTACATTGTTAAAAGAGTCCATAGTAAAACCAGTACCCAAAAAAGGATCGGACTATCAGATTAATAACTATCGCCCAGTGTCAAACCTTAATATCATAGCGAAAATCTTTGAGTCCATCCTGTATAATAAAATTAGTAGTTTTATTTTCAACCATGTAGGTGACCAACAACATGGATTTGTAAACAGGAAATCCACTATTACAAATCTGGTGGAATTTACAGATTTCACTGCTCGTGCCGTCCAACAAAACAAACAAGTAGACGTCTGCTACACCGACGTCGAAAAATGTTTCGACCGTTTGTCTCACGACAGTATTTTAAACAAGCTAGTAAGCATTGGTTTTTCTCCGCCCTTGGTAGCACTTTTTTCAAACTACCTACAAAATAGGAAAATTTTCGTTACCTACAAAAAATGTAAATCACTACCTATAACACCGCCATCTGGGGTGATTCAAGGGTCGAAATTGAGCAGTTTGCTGTTTATAGTCGTATATAATGACGTATACAAATATGTTAGACATTCAAATATTTTGTTATACGCAGACGATTTAAAGATATTTAAACCTATATCGTCAATCAATGACTGCATTCTACTACAAGAAGATCTGAGCTCCGTAAATCAATGGTTGTCAACTGTAGGACTCAATTTCCACCCGGAGAAATGTAGTATAGTCTCTTACAAAGCAAGCAAAATCAAATATGACTATAAATTAGGGGACGTATTTATTCCTAGGGAAACACAGATTAAGGACTTGGGTATTAAAATGCAAAATGATCTGACCTTCACATGTCATCAAAAAGAGATAGAGAAAAAGGCCTACATGACATTAGGTATGATAATTAGGTATGCGAAGTCCATCAAAGATATTGATGCTATAAAAATCCTTTATCTATCTCATGTCAGATCACTATTAGAATACGGTGCAATAATCTGGTCACCGACCTCGAAAAAAGGCAAGAAATCTATAGAAAAAGTACAGAAATGTTTCGTACGATTTTTATTTAAAAAAGAAAACGGATTCTATCCCCTATACCCAACTTACATCCCGTATAACCTCCTTATTGAACAGCTCAACTTTCAAAGCCTTGAGGATAGAAGAGAATCCGAATTCATTAAACTCATCGAAAAGGTGTTCAAAAACAAAATACAAAGTCCTTACATCCTGGACCAATTAAAACTCAGAGTTCCAAACAACAGACTGAGGTATAATAATGAAATACTATATTTGAAACACCAAAACTTGAGGGAAACTGACACCCTAAAATCCCCAATTATTCGGTCAATGTTGAAATATAACAGTATCGGCATTGAAAATAAACCCGATATCTTCTTCTGATAACATAAATAGAATAGGTTCGCATCAGTTATTGCCTCTAGAATTGCTCATCACAATTTTAGAGTGTGTAGATGTTTGTGTAAAAAAAAAAAAAAAAAAAAAAAAAAAAAAAAATTGTTGTAAAAGAAAATTCTGACTTTTTAACAAACTGGGAAAATATACTTGGATCCTACAAAGGTAGGCAAGTTATATCTGCAAACAGTCTTATGTTTGCTTCTCTCCTCTGGTAGTATTTCTGGCAATCTATCTAGCGTATTAATACTGCTTCCACATAGTATTTGCGTCAATTATGCTAATAAAGAAATACTAAAGTATATATTTGTTTCAGTTATTCGGGTGATTGTGCAAATATCATAATTTGTTAAGATTATTCACTAAGTATTTATTAACACAATCTTGCTATTTGAATAATATGATACGTGTAGATAATAAATAGACTAGATGCTTTTCTCATCATTTAATCATGTAATATTTTACTCTTCTAATGAGCTCTTGAAGTAATCATCAGCTTGATTCCAACACTAATACGCCTGTTCTATAGATAAAGAAGGTCTGTAAAAAATTGGAATATTTTATAATATATAACTAAAAAATCACGAATATTTTCTTATTTATTTTGATGAAATTCAGGCTATCGACCTGAAAGATCAATGTCGTGATCTGATATGTACGCTAACCTTGGTACATTACCACGATATGTCTTTGTACGTCTAAACTACGTATGTTTACCTTCTCTATCACTTTAGCTAAATTCATAGGTCCTACCTAAATTCACTGTATGTGCTGTACTAATGTTACCTTACAGATATTAACAATGCGATTCATAATTTGAATGTACTATAACTTTATCATATCTTAGAGATTAGTCATTCGTTCAAAGAAGTCTGTTTCACACAGTCCCGTCCTATATATCACTGTTTTGGATAAACTCTTGATATTGTACCAATGTGCATTCGAGCATATTTTCTTTTTTTGTTTCCGTGCAGATATGTAATTGTTTTTAAGAGGGCTAGTATAAGTTTGGCCAACGAGTGAAACCGATGATACTTACAATTATTAAGTCGGGCCTCAATATTTTCAAATAGTGATGCTTGCAACTTACAGATTGTTGTATAAAAATCAGGTAAACATATGGAAGCAGTGAAATTAATCATGTATTGTAGCTCCTTTCAATGGAAACTATGGTTGAATCTATTATTCTGATTTTTTACCTTAACAATACTACTATTTATACTGTCACGGTATGACTTTGATTTCGTGATTAGTGCCAAAGTTAAATAGCCGTGTTATTAAGTATTGCGCAATATTTCAAATAAACTGGTGCACAATTTTTGGAACGTTATATTGTGCATACAAAATTGGAAATTGTCAAGATATATTTTATATGACTTGTATGAATATGGTGGATAATCCGTCTACCAAAGAGATTTACCCCACTAAAGCGTTTTGAGGTCAAGTTCCACGACATTGAGTGCTGAATTCCACGAACATGAAGTCAGATCTATGGGAAGTAGAGATCGCTAGAAATCTGCATGAATATAATTGCGAGAACGTTCTAACAAATGGGGAACTGTTCAGAGAGACTTAATCGATGGAGATTCGAGCAAAATCGAGATAGATCTCATCGAACATGTAGATCGATATCCGGCGAGAATATTGCGAAACGGCAGAAGCAGTAATTGGCCTGTAACGCGATTACAGTAATCGGAAAGTTCAGTTCGTGTAGTTGTGATTGTGATCGAAGCAGAATATGTCACATACTTTGAAGTTGCTCGCGCACAAATTGTACGCTCATAGATAGCGATGTGCATTATGCAATCTGCTGTAATAGTTCGTAATAAGTTAACAAAGGCTCTTCTGATAAATTCATTGGGCAAATGGATCTTTCTCTAGATCAGGTACGTAAATCCCTTTGCGATGGTATGACCATCTTTACACAACGTACCTGCATAACGTTTTCTATACTCCAAAGAAGTACCTAGTCACTCCTACAATCAGAGCTAGTTGCAGCTGACTTCGTATGTTTCGCGAATAAAGTCGCGATAGACCAGAAAAAGAGGACCAACGGGCATATTATCTTTTGTCTTCTCTTCTTGATACCGCCCAGATAACAGTCAACGTTATAAATATAGGGAATTCAGTTAAGATTTGAGCTGTCAACAGACATACCCTCCCGTAGGCGATCGTACATCAGTCGAGTCATGTTATCCCACCGCTTGTTGCTTAGATGCGAAACGCATTTATCTACGGATCTAAACGTTAAGCTCTGAGCAACAATGATAGAATTCTGTCATTGAAACCGCATCAACATTGATATTCACTGTCAGTACCGTAACTTTTGGGATTTTGACGTCAGAGTTCTAATATGTTTTCACAACTTATACGTAGGAATCGAGCCAGTGTATTAAAATATTTACCCAATGTATAGATGCGTTATTCTCTAGGTAGAAGCGATGATAAACATCATAGTCCGATTACTTTATCATAACGACGTATACTTTATACCTGGGCCTATAAGACTCTCGTAGATACATTTGTATTAACAGTAATATTGATAGCTCTGTGAATCTGTGATGTCAAGATCAGATTGCGGATTATGTAGGATAACATGGATACATTTTGATTGTCTGACCGCAGAATCAGAGATCTTGGAAAGTGTGCGTTGGTACAATCGGCATGCTTTTCGAATTCAGTAACTTGACAATGTGAACGCATCTAGCTTCTAGATTTAGAAATATGAGATACTCTACAATATGATTGTGACAACGGGAAAAATGAAAGGCCCCTTTAATTCGGACGATATCTCGCAAGCTCGACACCAAATGGAGTCGACACAGTTGTTCGCCGATTTGTAGAAGCCTACGGTTACCGTAGAAATGATAGCTTTAGTTCCGTCCTTATTTGATGCGCATCTCTATAGGTTCGGCATTCGAATCTTGCGGTCGTAACATTGTTGATGTATTATTAAACGTGATTTCCTGTAATCATTAAGAAGGTTTTGGTAGTTCTCCAATAGTGAAGCATAAAGTACATTATTTTCAAAGTACGTCTTTCATGGGAGAGCATAATAATCTGATGTTATCTAATATCAAATAGTGCTACGTCAATTACATTTATTTTGTAGTCTGTACCGAATATGTGCGTCTATGGCTGGGAAGAGCGCGATCTTTGTCACTGAAGAATCTTCTTTCCAGGTCGTACAACTGTCTTCATGCATGTTGTAGAGATCATTTCAAATCAGAATTGTTGGGTGCGAATTGTTCTTCATTTGTGGAAGTAAATTCGGAAAAACAATTATCCAGAGACGTATGTGAGTTTTTGTACACGAGACAGAAATTAAGTTAGTAATGTACTGCTATTAAGAATGATGTAGTAATGTATCATTGTGGTTTTGAAGAATCATAGAAATCAGAATCAAAGAACGGATACAAGAACAAGTCCTCGGATTTAAATCATAACAAAACCATTTACTTTGGTCGCTTTTACGTCAATCTATCTCAGTTTGGTTGCATGGCTACATCTTATGTGTTCACGATGATCACGCGGAAGTATGGCTCTCTTAGATGTTTCGTCTGTCAATAGTTCTAGACGGTACGCTACTTGGTAGTTATCGGTACTTACCTGACACGTAGAATATGATGCGAATCGTCGTAATGCAGATATCATCTGTTTTCCCGCACGAGAAATCTTCTTCTCATATTCTGTATTCTTCTTCTTTTTCCCTCTCCCAAAAAACTACGGTAGATATGTTCCATGTGCAAAGTGTTTCCTCCGTCTCGGTGGCAATCAAGGCTTTACTTGCCTGCGGTGCATAGCATGGTTCCCTCATGTTATTAGTTGTTCGCGAGGATTTCGCGCGCGGGGGGGGGGATTTGTTCGCGGAGTTGTCGTTGAGCTCGGGCGGAGGTTGTTCGCGGATGTTCGGCGGATTTCGCCGATTTTGTCGCGGATTTCGCGGTGGATGTTCGCGGATTTCCCGCGATTTTTTGTTCGCGATTCGCGGAGCCTATGTCGCGGATTTGCATTATGTTCGCGGATTTCGATTATGTTCGCGGATTCGCGATTATGGTTGCGGCGGATGGTCGCGAGTGGTATTTTGTTCGCGATTCGGGATTAGTTCGCGGATTTGGCGAATTTTGTCGCGGATTTGGCGATTTGTTCGCGGATCGCGGATTATGTTCGCGGGTTCGCGATTATGTGTCGCGGATTTCGCGATTATGTTCGGGATTTCGCGATTTTGTTCTCGGATTTCGCGATTATGGTCGCGGATTTGGCGATTTTGTCGCGGATTTTGCGATTAGTTCCGCGATTGGCAATTATGTCCCGATTCGCGTCCGAATCGACATTTTGGATATTGCAGCCTAACTAAACCCTTCCTTCCCTCTCATCCCGATGGATAATAATACCTATGTAGGTACCTACCTACGCGAAATGATTCAAAATATCTCCATTAGGCTACCTACTCAATGAAGTACATTTACCACTTTTTTTTCCTGTTTTTTCTTTTTTTTTTTTTGGTTCCCTAAAAATAAGCTTGCGGTTCCCTTAAAATGAAGGGAAGCCCCCCCCCCGGGCGACCGGTTCGCCGGGGGGTCTTTGGCCACCCCGGATACAGCACTTTGAAACCATTCCTATCTCACGGACACGGAAATAAAGTACGTACCATCACGTACATCACAGTAGACGCTCATAGGGAGTCAGAAAGATCTAGTTCAAGAATTTTACTTCAAAAATTTTTGCGCCATAATATGTAGGTAATTTCGTACAAACATCCTGTGTTTCACATACCTTAAATGACTTGGGTTGGTACATAAGTAAGTATACGTATACTAATTTACTTACCACAAGGATATCAATCAAGTATGTGAAGGTGAAGGCGCG
>NW_007391199.1:0-1908 GCF_000475195.1 Diaphorina citri | reverse complement strand
TAATAAACCCCGAGTCTTTAAAGAACCGGAAGTATATAACATAATTCGTTAAAAAGAGACGACACAAAAGGAAAAAAGGAACCACTTTTAAGGTCTTTCCTAAACGGGCATAGGGCGGAAGCAAAATTACAGGAAGGCCACGAGTTAAAAGACGATGTGTAAGGTCCAGACGCCACCAGCCACCCCATTCAGTCAACCGTAAGATTACGATATCCTCAATAAGAAATATCAAAATTTGAAAAAAAAAGAATTTCATATACTATAAGTGATATAAACCCAACCTTAATCATCTCTGAGTTTTCTTACAAAACCGAAATAGCGAAAAATTGAAAAGTACGTATACCCTCTTGTAAAATACGGAGAGAGACAAAAGATTGCCGATTAGGTTGAACAATAGAAACAATAAGAAAAAGAGCCCAATGAGTGGAGTATTCCGGCGTTTGAAAGAAAACCCGACAAACGCACCATCTCTAAGTTACGAAACAAACGGTAAAGGAGAATGAAAGAGTCCGCTTCACTAGTGCTATGTGCTTGCCCAACGTAACTAACATAGTACAAACTAGTATCCTATCTTTTAAGGTAGTACCAGGTTGAACCTAGTGTTCCTACTGTAACAGACAAGGTCATCTTGAGCGGGGTCTTACAGAAATGTGAGATGATTCACACAATAATTGCTGACACATTTGCCACTCATTTTGAAAAGTGTTATAACATAAGTAGATCAACCTATGCCCCAAATTTCAATTCAGTCAACGAAACAGAAATAAATACCTATCTCCACATAGAACAGATATCAAAAGGAGATGTTTTGTCAGAAATTAAAATAATGAATAAAAATAAGCCCCCTGGTCCTGATGGCATTCCAACCACATTATTTAAGAATCATGGAAATATTTTATCAGACCCTCTCCACATAATTTTTAACAAATCTATAAAAGACGGCACTTTTCCTACATTGTTAAAAGAGTCCATAGTAAAACCAGTACCCAAAAAAGGATCGGACTATCAGATTAATAACTATCGCCCAGTGTCAAACCTTAATATCATAGCGAAAATCTTTGAGTCCATCCTGTATAATAAAATTAGTAGTTTTATTTTCAACCATGTAGGTGACCAACAACATGGATTTGTAAACAGGAAATCCACTATTACAAATCTGGTGGAATTTACAGATTTCACTGCTCGTGCCGTCCAACAAAACAAACAAGTAGACGTCTGCTACACCGACGTCGAAAAATGTTTCGACCGTTTGTCTCACGACAGTATTTTAAACAAGCTAGTAAGCATTGGTTTTTCTCCGCCCTTGGTAGCACTTTTTTCAAACTACCTACAAAATAGGAAAATTTTCGTTACCTACAAAAAATGTAAATCACTACCTATAACACCGCCATCTGGGGTGATTCAAGGGTCGAAATTGAGCAGTTTGCTGTTTATAGTCGTATATAATGACGTATACAAATATGTTAGACATTCAAATATTTTGTTATACGCAGACGATTTAAAGATATTTAAACCTATATCGTCAATCAATGACTGCATTCTACTACAAGAAGATCTGAGCTCCGTAAATCAATGGTTGTCAACTGTAGGACTCAATTTCCACCCGGAGAAATGTAGTATAGTCTCTTACAAAGCAAGCAAAATCAAATATGACTATAAATTAGGGGACGTATTTATTCCTAGGGAAACACAGATTAAGGACTTGGGTATTAAAATGCAAAATGATCTGACCTTCACATGTCATCAAAAAGAGATAGAGAAAAAGGCCTACATGACATTAGGTATGATAATTAGGTATGCGAAGTCCATCAAAGATATTGATGCTATAAAAATCCTTTATCTATCTCATGTCAGATCACTATTAGAATACGGTGCAATAATCTGGTCACCGACCTCGAAAAAAGGCAA
>NW_007391198.1:0-1301 GCF_000475195.1 Diaphorina citri | reverse complement strand
GAAGCGAATACAATAGTCCGTCCCTTATACCTTTTTATTACTATTGTAATAATAAAGGAAGGACGGACTGAAAAGAAGTTTTTACTGTTAACTTTTCGATGTCGATCAATAGTTAAGACGATGGTTGAAATATACCAGTTCCCGACGGAACACTTAAGTTAACATTGGTAGCTATATACTGGCAGCATGATTATCTGGGACACCACCGGCTCTGTGCAGCCACAAAAATTGTAAAGGGTCTCTCCGTTAGGACAAAGTTTTGAACGCTTTTCCCTCAAAAGAGATTTGAGCTATGTGAAGAGTGCTATATGATGAGTTGATGAAACATAAAATTGATTCAGCTAATACCTAGGTACAAAGTCGTGAGGAAATTTCATAAAACGTAAAGTTACAAAACATGAAAACATCATTAACAAATCATCACTTGAAAATGAAGTGGTACTTCCGTCCGGAAAAACGTGCATATATCAAATTTATAACTAGGTAACTGGTAATTTAGGGAGTTAGTATACTTTGGAATAGATACCAGTACCTAGCTACATAGGTTTACATCTTAAGGTAGTTTAATACTAAGAATAACCATGCTTAGTAGACTAATCACTAAAAGACCGATGACTTTTATACATAACATAGGCATTAGGTAATTTAGGTATCCCCATGAACATCATCGTTTATAAATCTCACGTTAATTTAGCTTCGCCCTGGAAGAACCTCACTAGGTAAATACGTTCATCATGGTCCATGAAACATTGGTATAGGTGGGCGCCAACCAATTACCACTATTACCAGTTTGGTGAGGTGAAAATATGGGAAGGACATCTTCGAAATTTCCTCTCAGGAATGTGTGTCGAATTCCTGGCGATTTTTCACCGAATCCAACACCGATGGAATCCATAGTGTACGATTGTAGAACGATAGATCAACATTTCCCGTGATTAGGATCGTAGGATGTCGCGAAGGATTCAGCGCGGTCTGGTTGGATTAAGGAATTCGGTGACAATCCATTGGAATGCTAGCAGTTCCGCCAATGACGATCGCTACGTCTACTTTCCAATTTTCACTAATGGCCGATTTTACCACTAGTTAACACAGTGTCAAGGGTTTTCTTTGACGTCACCCATTTTTTTTGAGGCCAGTATTTCTTGAACTCTAAATAAACTGAAAAGAGTGAAAAGTATCTGTGGTAAGATCGGGTATATATTTATTTTTTTAAGAGGTTTGATAGAGGGAACTGTAACTGCTATGGTCTTATCGTCCCGAAATCGAAGAGAGAAGAAAGACAGGATAGGAGAAAGCCAGCC
>NW_007391197.1:0-1301 GCF_000475195.1 Diaphorina citri | reverse complement strand
TTGAAAATTTGGACCGATTGCAATACTTTCATTACTAGTATAGCTCCGCTATACTGTAGTAATAGAAAGTAAAAAGGCCTGTTTCTCTGTTACACCAGGTATACGTGCGTCACCCCGAGTTAGCCGCGGCTAAAGAGAACCGAGACTTCGTAATGAAACAGGTATGCGAGGCCGTACATACAATCAGTGACGTGGCTCAGGGCCGCGGGCCGGGAATCAGCGGCCTGGAACATTTGGAGGGGCCGGGAGAATTGGCGGCCGCTCTGGACGATTTTGATGTGAGTATGAAGAGTTTTCCCTCCATATTCAGATCTTTGGTCTGGCTGGGGGACGTTAAACAGGGATCCGCGGGCCGGGAATCAGCGGCCTGGAACATTTGGAGGGGCCGGGAGAATTGGCGGCCGCTCTGGACGATTTTGATGTGAGTATGAAGATTTTTCCCTCCATATTCAGATCTTTGGTCTGGCTGGGGGACGTTAAACAGGGAGTAACTCTCTGGCTAGAGGATGTTAAACAGGGAGTAGACCAGCTTAGTCTGGCAGGGGGACTTTAATGAGGAAGTAGACCAGCTTAGTCTGACTGGGACCCTTTAAACAGGGAGTAGAGGAGTAGACAAGCTTACTCCGACTGGGGGACTTTAGATATTGCAAAGGTTGAGTATGAAGGGTATCCACTCGTTAATTTTTTCTAGCCTAAACCAATTGTCAGCCCAAAACAATCACTCTATTTAGAGCTGATTGAGAGGCTGACCAGGGGGACTTTAATGAGGAAGTAGACCAGCTTAGTCTGACTGGGACCCTTTAAACAGGGAGTAGAGGAGTAGACAAGCTCACTCCGATTGGGGGACTTTAGATATTGCAAAGGTTGAGTATAAAGGGTATCCACTCGTTAATTTTTTCTAGCCTAAACCAATTGTCAGCCCAAAACAATGACTCTATTTAGAGCAGATTGAGAGGCTGATCAGGGGGACTTTAATGAGGAAGTAGACCAGCTTAGTCTGACTGGGACCCTTTAAACAGGGAGTAGAGGAGTAGACAAGCTCACTCCGACTGGGGGACTTTAGATATTGCAAAGGTTGAAGGGTATCCACTCGTTAATTTTTTCTAGCCTAAACCAATTGTCAGCCCAAAGACAATCACACTATTTAGAGCAGATTGAGAGGCTGACGAAAAACGCCGACCCCGTCTGTACACGGTAAAAGGTGAAGAAATGATGTTCAAAATTTTCAAGTTATGCCTGGAATGTTTCCAGTGGAAACCGTATTTGTTGAGCCCACCCTGTATTCCAATTTAAACAGATAG
>NW_007391196.1:0-1301 GCF_000475195.1 Diaphorina citri | reverse complement strand
GTAGGAGCCAATGTCTTCCTTGATTTGTTCTACTATGCTGAACACTTTGGATTTATTCTCGATATTCTTAATGCAACATCCTAGGGTTTCCATGACTAGGGGCGCGCAGATGTCGTCTTGCTGTAATGAAAAGCCATCAGATCTGTCTCACCTCTTTAGTCTTAGAGCTCTTATTGATATTTGCATTCTCAATGAGTTTTCTGATCTCTTCTGTTTCGTCTTCATCATCTCGTGATGTTGCTTTACTACTCAGCGTATACAATTCCTCACATGCTAATACCCGTAGTGTATCTCGCAGTACTTGATTCCCAGACTCACTCAATATGACATCTGGTACTTTACGCGTGATACTAGCTGCAAGTGAAAACAGAAATTAGATTTATTTCAATAGGTCGGATAGAGGGAACTGTAACTGCCCAAGGTCTTGAAGACAGGAGAAAGTCAGATGTGCCGAGAACGAACCTTATCTGTTTGGGATAACATTCGCCCCGGCGCGGGAATCGAACCCGCGATCTAGCGTTCACAAGACAGGCACGCTAACCTTCAAGCTAACTAGGCTGGCAAAAAATATAGTAAAAATTGAATTTGAAACCCGTTAGTGACCTTCATATTATTTAGCCCATAATTATGATACAATATCTGGGGCCAAATTTACGTCATTACTTGAGCAGTCCATTTTGTTAAATGTCCATCACAAAAGGCGTTCCTGGATTACACCTCGCTAAATTTTCTGACTTGATTTGGGCTCGAACCAAAATCCCCAAGATAAAAGATCACTTACTGATAATATGGGTGACTAGATTAGATACTAGAGGTTCCTTCTGATCATCTTTGATTAGTTCTAGCATATATTTGTATATGAGGAACCTGGTATCACCATTTACATTAGTATGCCCGCCAATGTAGTAAACTTGATGTTCTCTATCCGTTAGGATATGCTCCGACAGGCGGTGCCCCTGTGGGTAAAGAATAAAATATAAAATAAGAATATAGGTTTCTTGAAAAAAAAAGAGGGGAAAAAGCCTAAGGGTCAAATATCTCTGGTCGAGTAGTCAAGAGCACTGTCTACGTCTGCTGGGTTCGAATCCCAGTCAGGGTGGAAATTTTCTAACCAAAATTTTCCGTTTTTGGATAGACATGGATGTAGAAGAATGTGACTTGAAGTAATGCAATAATGATAAAAGGATACAAATTCCTAATTGTCTCTTGTCTCACAATAAGAAGCAAGAGTCTCTTCACAAGAATTCTTACCTTATATTGGTTGAAGTGGAAAATGGAGACTAGGAAATATTTGAGACAAA
>NW_007391195.1:0-1301 GCF_000475195.1 Diaphorina citri | reverse complement strand
ACTTTTTTCATAATTTTATAGTTAAAAATTACCTATTTCATAATCTTATAGTTAAAATTTATGAAAAAGGTTTAAAATTCAATTTTTAGGTAGGTATACATATAGGATACCGTTCTAATGAAAAAGTTCAAACAGTCATGGGCATGTAGGGTACCGTTCTAATGAAAAAGTTCAAACAGTCGTGGGTTGCTTAAATAGGACGCGGGTTCGATTCCCGCTCGGGACGTATTTTATCTTGTCGGAATGGCTGGCTTTATCCCATCCTGTATTTCCCTTAGCAGTTACAGTTCCCTCTATCAGACCCCTGGGGGGAAAAAACACCAAACCAAAGAGGAGAGTTAGTAGAAATGTTCATGATAATACCCATGACTCCCCTAAACTTGTCCTTCTTCAGGATAAAATCCGCCTTGAACGGGAATCGAACCCGCGGCCCAGCGCTTAAACCATGACTCCCCTAAACTTGTCCTTCTTCAGGATAAAATCCGCCTTGAACGGGAATCGAACCCGCGGCCTAGCGCTTACAGACTCGGTACCAACCAAGCTAACGAGGCTGATGAAAAACCTTGAACGGGAATCGAACCCGCGGCCTAGCGCTTACAGACTCGGTACCAACCAAGCTAACGAGGCTGATGAAAAAGAAAAAAAAAAAAGAAGTAATGAAAGAAGGAAGGAAGACAGGATAGGAGAAAGACAGCCTTGATTTCCGAGAATTTAAGTTACTGGCCAATTTAAAGTTGTTTTCTTTTGATATTATGCTGAGGCGCTGAGCACGTCAGATAGGTAATTATTTTCTTCGTAGGTACTAGGTACATTGTACATACCTACATACAAAAGATGAGTGTTTCACAGCCGTTTTTATTTAGTGCTTTTGTACCAATGAAACAACTGCTACAATAGTGCCGTAGCATGCCCAATTGCCTGGGTTAATAATAGAACCCATAAATGGGATGTATTGTGTCTAGGATAGTCTAAGCTTGAAAAATAGAAGAAGAAAAAAAAAAGGTAGGTATATCTTTCGAATTTTTTCTTTCTATTTTTCAAGCTTAGCCTAACCTAAAGCTTAGCCCTGTGTATAACTTCTAATACCTTAATCTCTCACCTATTTTGATGCCGCCCACGGCGAGCCTGAGCCGCCCACGGCGGCCGATTTTTGGTCGAAAATTTCCTATCTTAAAATACTCCCCATGTAATGAGGAATCATTAAAAAGTGTCCAAAAATTGATTTTTTTTTTTGAAAATTTTTCTAAGTCCAAAATCGACCGCCTACGGCGGCCAATTTTCGACCAAAAATTTCCTATCTT
>NW_007391194.1:0-1301 GCF_000475195.1 Diaphorina citri | reverse complement strand
TCTCTCTCTCTCTCTCTCTCTCTCTCTCTCTCCCCCCCCATCCTATCTCCCTTTCTCACTCTCCTACCATGTCTTTCTATCTCTTTCTCTTAATTTGTATCAAATATGCCACCTCCTCTTTTCCTCTATCTTTTTCTTTTCCTCTCTCCTCTATCTCTCTCTCTCTCTCTTTCTCTCTATCTCTCTCTTCATATCTTTCTTATCCTTAATTTGTATCAAATATTCTACCTTCTCTCTTTCTCCATCCTACCTACCTCCCTCCTTTCCTTTCTCTCTCTCATTTCTTTCTATCTCTTACTCTTAATTTGTATCAAATATGCAACCTCCTCTTTTCCTCTATCTTTTGCTTTTCCTCTCTCTCTCTCTCTCTCTTTCTCCCTCTCTCCATATCTTTCTTATCCTTAATTTGTATCAAATATTCTACCTTCTCTCTTTCTCCATCCTACCTCCCTCCTTTCCTTTCTCTCTCTCTCTCTCCCTCCTATTTATCTGCTACATCTCTTTCTTTTCGTTCTGTGCTGTCTACAGCAATTGTGTTGTCTCCAATGTTTGTGTGTTGAATATAATTGGATACATTTGAAAAATTCCTTTACGAATGTATTTTGTGTGGGAGTACTTTCATGCTGTCTAAACGGTGCTCCATGTTATATGCTTATTGCTTAAGTATGGTGTACTTTCAGAAGCTTTATGCTTACCTATGAAAAGGTAAAAATTAGGGAGGAAAACGATTGTTCAGCGAAAGTTCTCAAACTGTTTATTCGATTCTGATGAAATTTGGCACATGTTCAATACAATAGGGGAATTTGTTGAATGGTTTTGGGTCCTATTAAGAGGTTCGATAAAAGGGAACGTGTGTAAAATATGTATTTAAAACAATCAACTCAATATATAAAACATCTCGTCTAACGACGAGTCTTATTGAGTTACCCAGGGCCCCTCCGTTTCATACGTTCCATTCTACTCTGCGTAAACTTGCCTCAAAGTGGACTCTAGATCTGGAGGTTGGTGGTTCGAGTCCAAGTCAAGTCAAAAAAATTAGCGTAGTGTAGCCGAACACCGTGGAAATTCCTGTTTTCCTTACTTACCTCACGTTTTCGTGTCGCTGTATGTAGATCTTGTGAAATTGTCCTTCCACGGGAGAAATGATATCATTCTTCATCTCCATGGCAACGTGTTGAGGTAGAACTGATAAGAGAAGACGCTCCTGAGAAATGGAATAAAAGAATGGTTAGATAGTAGAGCGGGAAGTCGCGGGTTCGAATCCCGACCAAGGTACAGTTTTTCCCTATTGTATTAGAAAA
>NW_007391193.1:0-1301 GCF_000475195.1 Diaphorina citri | reverse complement strand
GTAAATGTAAATGCAGTTTCTTTGTGTTATTATGTCACAACTTTGGTGCTCACTGCAGCATTGTAGGATTTTTCCCACAATATCTCAATAATCCTAATATCCAATGTTTACCTACCCATCACTGTTTTGCGATAGCAATAAAGCTATGACTAATAGAAAAGGAATTTGAAGAGGTTTGATAGAGGAAACTGTAACTGCTAAGGTCTTATCGTCCCGAAATCGAAGAGAGAAGGAAGACAGGACAGGATAAAGCCCGCCGTTCCGAGAACGAACATTATCCGTTCAGGATAAAATCCGCCCCGGGCGGTAATCAAACCTGCGACCTAGCGCTTAATTGCTGGAACAAAATGGGTACTAAATGATGGGCTTTGGTACAAATTCGCAGCAAAAGTTGTGGTGCTAACTTCACGCACCTCTATTGTTTGGTTTTGTTCTCTGAACTTTGAAAGCTTTCACGTTTTGTTCTTCAACATGTACGATGTCTGTGCGAGCTTTTTTAGTTCTCCGATAGAGAGCGCCACATGTATCATTCACTCTAGTAATGTTCCAGCCTAGTTTGGAACGCAGCGAGCCTGCCTTATAAGCGCTGTCGTGGGTTGAATTCCCGCCCGAGACAAACTTTATCTTTAACAGGTAAGGTCCGTTCTTGGAACGGTTGGCTTTTTCTCCTTCTGTCCCTCTTTTCTGTCAATATGTTGTGCACGTAGTGTCGTACGTGGAATACACCCGAATCGGTTGTGTAATGGTCAAGACGCTCACCTGGTAATCAGGAGGGCGTGGGTTCGATGTGTGTTATTTTTAGACAGTTTCAGATCGTCGAAGTTTGACAGGTTAGAATGTTACATTGATTATACGACTGGCTGTCCAACTGAGACTGAAGAGGTGTGTGAAGTTAGCACAATATTTTTGATTACCTACACATTGAGATATTGACACTTTTATATTATTAATCATAATATTAACTGGTTATTGTACTGGGTTCTGTTTGTGAATTTGATGAAAATTTGTGGACAGTTGTACACGTATTGTTGCTATGTTGTTGTTTCATTTTGTCATGTTGAATATTCCAAATTAAGGCTTAGGATTTGGTGTAATATTCACACTTCAAATCACATAGGTAATAACACTGGCACACCATGTAAGTTATTGGATAGAAAATAGAGAAATATATTTTATAGAGTAGAGGCTGAAGAAAAAGAAAAAAAAAATCATCTTTTACGATATTTCCGTCGGTCCAATAGTTCTTATGAAAAAAATGGAAAGTATTAAGGCGAGTATGTAAAATTGTATCTGCAGCTAAT
>NW_007391192.1:0-1302 GCF_000475195.1 Diaphorina citri | reverse complement strand
GTAACAACACCTCCCATCAGCTTGACTTTATTTGTCAAGTCAGCCTGAAACCAAAATAAATGTAATAATAGTTAATTTCAAGAGTGCTTATTTACTCAAGTATATGGTTTGAATAGTACCACAAAGTCCTTTTACCCCAGCAATAGCCCACTACTTACCATTACTTAATGTGCTCAACTTTGCAAGAAAAATTCTATGGCTTGTCTGGGAATGAGGCCACACCCTCCGTATTACCATCTGAGTTTCTTGACCACTGTCTGGTATTGAACCCATCCTCTCCTAATTACCAGGCAAGTGTTTTGATCACTACACCACTCATACATAGCTGATTCAAATGGTGATTTTCATACAAATAACAAGTGAATTTACTACATTGCTAAAGGTTCTTAATCACCACTTTTGAGTTCATAGTCCACTAGACTAGCCATACACTACTACTAAGGTTGGTTGGTTGGTTAGTTGGTACCCACCTTGATTTCTTTGGATAGACAAGAGAAGGAAATGATGAGTTGGTCCATGGCCATTGTAAGAGTGGGTACTTGTGGGATTGGCAGAGATTTGTTCATGCATGTGAACAGACAGTATGGCCCCACCACTCTGCTAACAAAGAAATCCAATTGTTTTTAACTTTAACATTAGAGTTAGAGTAGTCGTTTTTCATTAACACTTTGTTGGCTAATGAAAACATTAAGCTTTAACTGCTGAGTGATTTAAATTGTTATTCTGTCATAAATTAATATTTATTTGAGCTATGACAATAAGTAGGTACCTAAATTATATGAAAATTTATTGGGGGCATAGTACGACTTTTTTAGCAATAATAATAATAATAATAAAAACGTCATAAAAAGCACTGTTCTTCTTCTCTTTACCCATACGCCAGACCCCAAAAAGATATCTTCTCTTTAATCTGCCATCACCATTCGGCGAAAGCTAAAGCCGCTGCTACAACAACATTTCCTGTTAATATGGGGTCGGTGTTTTTAGTTAGCCTTTTCCAGTCAGCTCTAGTTTGCCATTGGTCCCTGCTGTTAACCTCTCTTTTCCGTAAATTTTCCCTCAAACAGAAGAAACAATTTTGTCATAAAAATCACCGGAAAACTTTTCAAAGACAAAAATGTGATTTTTTGTGAACTTGTGTTTTGGGTCCATTGGGTCTTTGACCCAGTCTACGAGTAGTTTATTGCTAACACATTCTTCATAGCATTCTTGCATCCCGGAGGAACTCTCATCCTCAGAGCTATAGTTTGGATCCAGAATGAAATGGATTTTGATTTTCTTTAAACTTTTGTTAATGTCATT
>NW_007391191.1:0-1302 GCF_000475195.1 Diaphorina citri | reverse complement strand
AGAATTATTTTTCATGCTGGCTGGCTTGCCGAGTATTATTTGCTGCTAGCATTTCGTACAAAATCTGCATGAATAGTGAGTGCTTCCTCTCTTGTTGTGTGGAGAAATACGAGTATTTCTTGGGTGAGTACTGAGGAAAATATCATGGGGAAGTATTGGAGAAATATGATTTTTGGGAAATATATGATTTTCTGAAGAGTTGTTTTGATGGTACTGTAACAACGGAGGTCTTATCGTCCCGAAAACGAAGAGAGGAGGACAGGAAAGGGGAAAGCCAGCCGTTCCAAGAACGAAATTGACCTGAAGAGCAAAATAGAGTATTTGTACTCCCCAATTGGAAAGCTTAAAACTTGTATAATTTCATGCCCTAATAGTTTAGAACCCATGCCCTAGTGCCTTCGGAGAAAAAAAGTCAATCACTTCTTCCTCCTCTTCTTCGATTTTATTGAATTTTCAGGTTCACCATTCGAGTAAAAAACCCCCTCATAAAATCATACACGAGTCCGTCCCTGACTTCAAAGTGTTACCTAATACGGAAAAGGTAGGTATTTTATACTTTTTTTTCATTATAAACTCTTGCGTTGAAAGTTCCACAGCTTTATTCTGGAATAAAGAAAAAAAGTTTGCGCTTCTCTGTCTTCTTCTCCCTCTTCTTCCACTTTTTTTTATCTACCTCTTCAACTTTGATTAAAGTCAAATGGGACTGGGAGTGAGAAAGTTAACCCGTTGATCTCCACCGTCCGATTTTTCTATTGGTGTAATTTTCACTTTTTACACTGGGGTAACTAGGCTACTATACTGATAATTGTAGCTTGATTCCCAACTATAATATTTTGGATACCGCCCCTTACATTATGTGGTATATTAAGACTGACTGGCAGCTTCTTGTTTACCAGGCGAGGGCCTTAACTACTATACCACCGAAGCAGAAAATAAAATGAGAAAAGTTTGCACCGCACCTTATTGCTTATTGCATACATAAAATATCAATTCACGGCGACTCTATTATTTTCCGACCTGAATTTGTATTCTGAACTTTATACCACCTCTCCCCTTTTTTTCGAAGTCTAAAAATAAAATAAATAGGTAAGTTTCTAGTGATTGTACACTTTTTACCAAGGTATAAGAACTTATTCATTGACCAAAGAGGCCTTTTGGGTCCGTTACGACCGGCCAAGTCGTCAGTAGCTGAAAAACAAGTAGATTCTTACAAGTAGGTCTTAGAGGACACTTATCTCAGAAGTCTGGCCTAAGCAAGCCTGGAAACTCCGACTATTGAACGTGTGTGGCGGGTCTGAAAGT
>NW_007391190.1:0-1302 GCF_000475195.1 Diaphorina citri | reverse complement strand
CGCTCCCGTAGGCGATGACGTCACAATTCATGACTCTCGCTTCGTTTGTTTGTGCGCAAGCGTTTCTGCGCATTTTGATATGAAATCTGAACGGCAATTAAAAATTGAATTTTCGACCTTTTAAGGTTACTTTTTCTGAGTTTTGACCTCAGGTTTGTATTTTTCACAACTTTTTACGTAGGAATCGACCTTTTTTAAATAGACAAAAGCATCTCGGCTTTTTGTGATACCCACTAGGCCACGGAGGCTACTTTTGTATCATACTTTCTTTTTCTCTACCGACCTCCGGGAAATGGCAAACGGTAAAAGTGAGTTGACCTTTTATTGATAATATTTTCCCAATTGCAACTCCTCCATTCCTTTTAAATAGACAAAAGCATCTCGGCTTTTTGTGATACCCACTGGGCCACGGAGGCTACTTTTGTATCATACTTTCTTTTTCTCTACCGACCTCCGGGAAATGGCAAACGGTAAAAGTAAGTACAGTGCACACGCATCTAACTTTCCATCTAACATATTAATTGCCTTGTATAATCTTGTATGCATGAGTTATTTACCTCGGTGTATAATTTAATTTAAAATTTACGTATACAGGGTGGACCCGAACTAACGTGAAACTCTCCTATAGTGGGTTCAAAATTCAAATGAAAAGTTCTATTTTCCTTTCGAAAGCGGAACCGATTCCGATGGCGTGTAAGCTTGGATTTCCTATGGTTTACTACTGGCGGTATCATGCCATAAGAGGGGAAACGAGCTTCAAAGGAGGGGGAATTCCCAAAGGAAAGTATACCTACAGCTAAATTTGGGGAAATAATATGAGTACAAAGTACAATATGTACACCCTAGTTCACAAAGGGTACAAGTGATTATTTTGCGAAATCGAGTTATGTGTTAAAATGGGTTAATGAAAGGTTTGTAAACTCCGTGTTTGTGCTCCGTGTTTATAAAAATGATACCTAGATATACCGAGGTATCATTTTTACGAGGTATCGTTTGTGCTCCGTGTTTATAAACCTTTTATGGAACCCATTTTAACACATAACTCGATTTCGCAAAAAATATCACTTGTAGGTACCCTTTGTGAACTAGGGTGTACAATATTATATATACTCGTACGTATATGTACTATATATCAGTCTATAAACCATTTTCTATGTACTATATACCATTTTATCGAAAGATTCGAAAGGGATAAGTAGTATAAGTACTCATAGGTATTACCCATATATATATATATACAGGGTGGTTCGTGATTTGCGAACCACGCTTATATCTCAGAAACGGCTGGGAATTAAGGAATGA
>NW_007391189.1:0-1302 GCF_000475195.1 Diaphorina citri | reverse complement strand
CTGACAAAATGGGGAAAAAATAAATTTCATAATAACACTCTCCTCCCCTCCACTTGTGGTGTCCCTGAATGTAAAAAAATGTAATTTCATAATTTTACGACATAATTTCATGTTTTGCCGAAGACTCTTGTGATTTGGGATTTTATTAGATTATGTGGGTATATTTTTATTGTTATTTAGATTTGGAGGTCGTTAATTTAGATTAGGTCATTAGGGCCTCCAGTTGTCATTAACTTGGGAATTCCAAACATAAAGGACCCTATGGTGGAACACTTCAAAGGTTTGGAAATTCTCAAGGCTCGGAACTGGGACCCCAATATTTTTTCAAGAGGTTTGATAGGGGGAACTGTAGTGTTAAGGTCTGATCGTCCCGAAAGCGAAGAGAGAGGGAAGACAGGGTAGGAGAAAACCAGCCGTTATTATTATTATTGTTGTTGCATATGATGTTGCTAACTGTTGCACTGTGTTGCACATGATTTTGACGGGTCGACACTGTTGATACAAGCTGCTGATTTATTGAAGACTTGACATCTTGACATGCATTATTGTGTTATTACGAAGGAGACATGAAAGAAGGAGAAAAATAATAAGAAAGAAAAAGAAGGAGGAGGAGGAGGAGAGGGAGGAGAGGATGAAGGAAAAGGCGGTAGAAAGGAGTAGGATGTGTTGCGTTAGAAATGAGAAGGGAAAGAAAGGGGGAAAAAAGAGGAAAAAATAAATAAAAGAAGTTGGAATCAAAAAAGAAGGGGAAAGAATAAGAAGGGGGAAAGAGAGAAACCTAAAAGAGAAGAAGAGGAAGAAGGAAAAGACAAGGGAAAAAGAGAATGATTGATAGGAGGAGAAACTGAAGAAGTGGGAGGGGAAGAAGAAGAAAACGAAGAGGAAGAAAGAGGAAAAGAATAAAATGAGGAGGAGGAGGAGGAGGAGGAGGAGAAGAAAGAGCAGAAGAAGAAGAATGGGAATATGTAAAACAGAAGGAAGGAAGGAAGGAAGGAAGGAAAGAAGTGAAATGTGTTATAAGGAAAAACGAATTGTTGATCTTATTATGAAAAAAAAGAAAAAACAACAGGGTCGACCCTGAACCTTTGAAAATCCTGATAAAATTACATATTTGATTCGTGAAAATATATTTTTTATATGTATGTTGCCAAATATCCAAAATGTCGATTCGGGACGCGAATCCGCGAACATAATTGCCAAATCCGCGAACATAATCGCAAAATACGCGAACAAAATCGCCAAATCCGCGACCATAATCGCCAAATCCGCGAACATAATCGCGAAATCCGCGAACATAATCGC
>NW_007391188.1:0-1302 GCF_000475195.1 Diaphorina citri | reverse complement strand
ATAATTACACCAAGTATATAAGTTAGGGAACAAACATTTGTTAAGTTTCTGAGTTAAAAATATCCTCCTCTGCAATGAGTTTGAAACTTACTTATTTACTTGATTTTGTACAATAAAACTAAATCGAAGTTTGTAATTTGTTTGTTAGCTCATTTAAGGTTACCAAAATTTATATTATTCACATTTTAATGTTATTTGTAATCTAATAATCTTACAGGAAAATAAACCCTTTAGTTATCTTGTTCATACTTGATATTTTACCTTGATATTTTTTATTCACATTTTAATGTTATTTGTAATCTAATAATCTTACAGGAAAATAAACCCTTTAGTTATCTTGTTCATACTTGATATTTTACCCTTTTTTCATTTCATAATAAATATACTAACCCTAGGCACCAAAGAATTGTATCTATAGCATATTTTCTTGTACTTGCAACTTTATAATTTTGTATTTGACAATTTTGGTTTTCACAATAATTTTTTGTATCGTTTGCAGGTACCCCTAAAATACAAAATAATATTGTTTCAAGTACACAGAATTTTGCTATTGTTACATTTCTGTTTTGTAAATACAGCCGTTCACAGGAGTCAACGATACATGCCAGTTTTGCTGTAAAAGCATAAAAGTTGTTCAATGGAACAAAACATACCTGTAATAAAAACCGAGATCTTTGCTTTAAATCAATTACTTGTTTGTAATGGAAACAGTAATTCTGGTAAATGGAACTAAACATTGTTAGTAATCTCAACCAATTCTAGTCAATACTACAACAAAGTACTTTACTCATAACCAGAACGCTCTGTAATAGGCTGCAAATATTCCTGTAACTAGAACAAAACCATCGTGTGATAGAATGCAAAAGCATTTGTTACAATTACAGGAATATTTTAGCAGGAATATTCTTGTTATTGTTACAAAGAGTTCTGCTGTCCCTAATTTCACCTTAATTTCCAGTATACAGAACAAATTTCCTGTTCATTGGACAGAATATTTTTTTCAGTGTAGCTCCTCTCGTCTTTCTTCCCCCTGGTATTGGGAAAATCGGAAATCCTTCCAGTCGCTCTGAAACAAAGAAAAATGGCCAAAAGAGTTCTGCTGTCCCTAATTTCACCTTAATTTCCAGTATACAGAACAAATTTCCTGTTCATTGGACAGAATATTTTTTTCAGTGTAGTGTACATAACATGAAGTTTCTGGGTAGCATGAGAAGTTTTTATAAATACTACTAGCTGAATTCCGTCGCTTCGCTCCGGAATCCCGCTAGTTCATCCCGAGGCATGGCCAAACTTGTGGAAAAG
>NW_007391187.1:0-1302 GCF_000475195.1 Diaphorina citri | reverse complement strand
ATCAACTGTTTGGATTTCTGCTCTTCAGATGGAGATTCTGTTCGTGTTTGTTTTGTCGCTTCATAATCTACAACGTTTTCCTTGACAATGTCTTTTTCATGACTAGTTTCACAAGGACTTGGTTCGTTCAAGTTTGCTTTGTCTTCAGGCTTATCTTCCGTGGAAATGTGTTCAGCGACAACCTTAATCTTGCCTCCTATTGTCTTTATTGTGATTTTGTTGTTTAGAAATTGCTGGGAGTAATTGACATTGGCATCACTGGTCCCTGGGATTTCTTTGGTTTCTCGAGAGCTGTTGATTTCTTGGTGTGACTCGATATGATCTGTTCGCGAAGTGGTAATGGTGTCTACAATGTCTTCTTGTGGAGATACGCTCACAGGTACAGCTTCATTTTCAATTGTTTCTCTAGAAGGTATCACGGCACTTGTATTGTCAGTCACTTCTGTTCTCTCGACCTCCTGTTCATTATTGATAGCACTGACATTGGTTTCACTCTCAAGCTCCTCCACCTCGTCTTGGTCATCTTCCTCTATTGACATGACAGAATTCGTATGAGGCACATCATGTTCACTTTGAGTTTCCACTACTTCTGATTTGTCATCTTCTGATTCATCATTAGTTTCCACAATCTCAACATTATCATCCTCAGTGTCTGTACTGATTCCACTTTCACTAGTCGAGCGGCCACCATCATATTGCAATCTCCTCAGCGCAAACTCTTTTCTCAACACCTTGTAGTCCAATTCATTCTGCTCATTTTTCTCTTTGACAAGATCCCACTTCTCTCTCACATATTCCAGATCTATTTTCAAATCATTGATTATGTTTCGTTTGTGTTTGAGTTCGTATTTCAATATTTTCTCGTGCGTGTAGAGTTGTTTGTGCTGCAACTTGAGTTTGTTCACCACGTTCCATGTTTTCTTCAATTCTGTGGTTACGGTGTTCAATCTTTGTTCCGAATGATTGAGTCGGATTTCCAGATGGTTATTCAGAGTTTTCAACTTGGCTAGTTGATTTGTCAGATGATTCTTTTCTAGAATCAGATGCTTGAGGCGGATGAATGTTTGAGAGACGCTTATCACTTGATGCGTTTTCCCTGTGTTTGTTTTTATGTTTTTGTAACAACTTTCGAAGTTTTCATTGACGTCGTTATTTTCATATTGTTCTTGGTGCGTGTTTAGTAGTTCGATGAGTATTCTCCATACTTTCGGCAAATTATTGGCGATTTCCTTTTGAATGTGAGATTTATCCAGTGTGGTCGTGGAATTTGTTTCGTCTTGATCAGCTGGAGATTCTTCATTG
>NW_007391186.1:996-1302 GCF_000475195.1 Diaphorina citri | reverse complement strand
ACATAATCGCGAAATCCGCGAACATACTCGCGAAATCCGCGAACATAATCGCGAAATCCGCGAACATAATCGCGAAATTCGCGAACATAATCGCAAAATCCGAACTTAATCGCGAAATCCGCGAACATAATCGCGAAATCCGCGAACATAATCGCGAAATCCGCGAACATAATCGCGAAATCCGATAATCGCCAAATCCGCGAACAAAATCCCGCGAGCATAATCGCAAAATCCGCGAACAAAATCGCCAAATCCGCGAACATAATCGCGAAATCCGCGAACATAATCTTTTTTTTTTTTTTTTTT
>NW_007391186.1:556-935 GCF_000475195.1 Diaphorina citri | reverse complement strand
CGCCAAATCCGGGAACATAATCGCGAAATCCGCGAACATAATCGCCAAATCCGCGAACAAAATTGCCAAATCCGCGAACATAATCACAAAATCCGCGAACATAATCGCGAAATCCGCGAACATAATCGCGAAATCCGCGAACATAATCGCGAAATCCGCGAACATAATCACGCCGAACTTAATCGCGAAATCCGCGAACATAATCGCGAAATCCGCGAACATAATCGCGAAATCCGCGAACATAATCGCGAAATCCGATAATCGCCAAATCCGCGAACAAAATCCCGCGAGCATAATCGCAAAATCCGCGAACAAAATCGCCAAATCCGCGAACATAATCGCGAAATCCGCGAACATAATCTTTTTTTTTTTTTTTTTT
>NW_007391186.1:0-495 GCF_000475195.1 Diaphorina citri | reverse complement strand
CGCCAAATCCGGGAACATAATCGCGAAATCCGCGAACATAATCGCCAAATCCGCGAACAAAATTGCCAAATCCGCGAACATAATCACAAAATCCGCGAACATAATCGCGAAATCCGCGAACATAATCGCGAAATCCGCGAACATAATCGCGAAATCCGCGAACATAATCACGCCGCGAACATAATCGCCAAATCGCGAACATAATCGCCAAATCCGCGAACAAAATCGCGAAATCCGCGAACATAATCGGCAAATCCGCGAACATAATCGCGAAATCCGCGAACATATTCGCGAAATCACATAGGCACGATATGTACATAGGTACGATAGGTGATAGGTAACATACCTATTAATAAAAACAGATAAACAAAATACAGTCGAACCTGGATAAACGAGAATCCAAGGGACCAGCTCATTTTTTAAGGCGGTTTAATACAACATTTTCTCGTTTATAAAGGTTTAGCAAAGTGGAAGAGCAAACTGATGAAAGCATGA
>NW_007391185.1:0-1302 GCF_000475195.1 Diaphorina citri | reverse complement strand
TACATTGGTTGCACTATAAGGAAAAACTTACTCATATTCTCTTTTATTTTTCAATGGGAAATGTCATTGCATGCAGGTATTGTAGGTGCACTTATTTGCAATATAAAGTAGGTATGTCTGTACCTAATAATACCAAAGTAGGCTGAATGTAGGTCATACCTATACTTTTTCCTAATCTAATATATAAAAATAAATGTGTGTGTGTGTGTTTGTTCGAACTTTATGCCTGGCCAAACCGCTCATCCGATTGCTATGAAACTTTGTCAACTTATTGTTTGCACTCCCGTGAAGGTTATAGGCTATTTTCCGGTTCGTTTTTGTTAAGCTACGCCGAGCAAGACCACTAAATGGATGAGTGACATGAACGGCCATGCCTTATTTCGGCTAGTACTTGATAAAAGAAGTATGCTTCTTTTATTAGGTAATGAATAGGTACAAAATAGATTCCATTCCAACATGCATTTTTGAGATTTTGGACCAAATTTACCTGTCCATCAAGAAAACTCCTCACTCTATTTTGATTTCTTAATGGTAATTATTAGATAGGTACCTAAAATAACTATCACAAACACATGACAA
The DNA here is from genome assembly GCF_000475195.1 of Diaphorina citri. Lineage (NCBI taxonomy): Eukaryota > Metazoa > Arthropoda > Insecta > Hemiptera > Psyllidae > Diaphorina > Diaphorina citri. Next base: position 723 of record NW_007391185.1, on the reverse strand, counting down.
AAATATTCAATAACTTTATTACATCAATTTTTACATTTACACGTCGAGGTAGGTAAGTATAGTGAGTAACTATCACAAACACATGACAAAAATATTCAATAACTTTATTACATCAATTTTTACATTTACACGTCGAGGTAGGTAAGTATAGTGACAATATTAATGCGTCTGGCTAGGGGACGTTAAAGAGAGAGTAGACTAGCGTCTGGCTGTGGTACTCTAAACAGGGAGGAGAACAGCTAACCCTAACCAGCCTAGCAGGCTGGCAGTTCCTCAAAGGGTTCTCTCTGCTTTTAAAGACCAAGCACAAGTCCTCACGATGGTTGACTGCGGTTCAGGACGAGCCAGCCAATTTAACATGGCTAGAGCTAGAGACCATCACCCCGGTGTATAGCAGATACAAAAAGACATCTTTTCTTTATTCTGCTATCGCCATTCGGCGAGAGCTAAAGCCGCTACAAAAACAACAACAACAACAACACAATATTAATGGATTTTGAGTAAAATGGAACAATTGTTACCTTAGGCTCATTCTGTTTATGTCGTAGCATGTCCATTCTTTAGTATGTCTTCTATCAGATGGACAAGAGCAGATAGATAGTTAGCTAGTTACACAGTATTTAGCCCCATACTTAGGTACAGTCTGATCAAAACACATTGAAACTTGGATTCGAACTCGGGACCTTCTACATTACAAAGCAACAAAAATAATAGAAAGTGAAA
>NW_007391184.1:0-1303 GCF_000475195.1 Diaphorina citri | reverse complement strand
ACTCCATTTTCTTGACAATGTGGAGCTCTCAAGTGGATGATTTAGGAGCTGACATTATAATAGAGTGCGCCCAGGACTGGTCTCAGCCCAACCGGGCCCGGGGCTAGTGGTATTGGAAAAAAGTAGGGCCATCGGGTCCATACACGGAAAGCCCACTCTGAGGCTTTGGTGTAGGAACCACCGTCCCAAGGGATGAGTTAAGAGCCATCGGCTATAATAAACGTCCTATGTCACCCAAGGGCTAACTCGAATCTAACTTTTTTTTACAAAGAGTTTTAATGTTATTGTTTTAGGTGAAAAACAGAGTGGAGCGAATAGAATCGAATAGAGTATCGAGCAGGTAGAGGGAAGGAGCGACTTCAAACCGCATAGAGCTGAGAGCAGAAAGCTCTATGCTCTTTGCTCTTCCAAACTGTTTCTAGTCAAACTTTCAAGGTTTTTAGTGACGGGATTTCGCCCTCCATTTGGTGACAAGCTACCTGCTCACAAAGTTCTTATCCAGCCTGAGTACTAGGTAGTTTTATCTAATTTAGGTGGTCGTATTTTATTTTCCTTTTTGGGGGGAAAAACTGCTGGTTCTAGGCACCCTGAGGAGCCCAATGCAAAAGGGACCAGTCTCCCCCCTCCCGTATGCACGGCCCTAGATTGCGGTCATTAAAAATGGAACCGCATAGAGCTGAGAGCAGAAAGCTCTATGCTCTTTGCTCTTCCACACTGTTTCTAGTCAAACTTTCAAGGTTTTTAGTGACGGGATTTCGCCCTCCATTTGGCGACAAGCTACCTACTCACAAAGTCCTTATCCAGCCTGAGTACTAGGTAGTTTTATCTAATTTAGGACGTCGTATTTTATTTTCCTTTTTGGGGGAAAAAGCTGCTGGTTCTAGGCACCCTTGAGGAGCCCAATGCAAAAGGGACCAGTCTCCCCCCTCCCGTATGCACGGCCCTAGATTGCGGTCATTAAAAATGGGGTCAATAAGAGCTAGAGAAAAAGGTCAAGAAGTGCTGGATATAATTTCCCAACTCTTCAATATTTTGTCGAAGGTATACTGTATTGTTGAGTTTACTGAAATTACTGATATTTTTCATAATTTCATTGGTTCTCATATTGAGTGCAAACCACTTGAATACATTGTATTGTGGGAACGCACAGGCCAGAAGAAAAAGGACAAGGAGCAGATGAAGGAAGAAAAGATAAAGCAGAAGAAGGAGGAGAAGGTGAAGGAGAAAAAAGAACGAGGAGAGGAAGGAGGAGGATAGAACAGAAGAAGGGAAGGAGAAAAAGGAGGAGAAGATGAATATTGAA
>NW_007391183.1:0-1303 GCF_000475195.1 Diaphorina citri | reverse complement strand
CCTTTTTTTTTTTTTTTTTTTTTTTTTTTTTATGGGTTTTTATAGTCTTACTCCATGTGTTAGCACGTTGTGGAAAATCAACCCTGATCTATGCCGTATATTCGTTCCCCCCCATCATTAGGTGCTTTAACACTTGCATTTCGTTCGCAGGGGTAGACAAGAATATACCCTGCTTAAACTGCCGGAATGAGACTGAAAAGTCCCTTTAACCCCGCAGTTATGTATTTCGTACAATTTTTTATTATTATTTATTTCATTTTATTGAAGAATTTTCCTTTTATTTGTTATTCGATACAAATCTCTCAATATAAATAAATATTAAAGGAATGGTTTACCCATCCGTAAAAGCCGGAGCTTGTGCCACAGATTAGAGCCTATCAATTATCGACGGTGATCATCTGGCCATTCGAGTATCAAAGGGTTGAATCATCGTCTTCCTTGCCTGGTTCATTATAGCTTACGTTCACTGATTTTTAACCCTGAACTTCCAATCTATTGGTCTTCGCATAATAGAACTTATAATAGTCGCGATGAATGGTGCATTCCTTACATGGGCATCTTTTAGAATACGGGTGATGTTTGTTATGATTCTGACAATACTTGCAGATTCCATGCGGTTCGGATTTTTTTACTGTTAAGCTGTGTCCACACACGAATTGAATCTTTTTTCAAATGCTTTTTTTACATCGAATAAAAAATGCAGAAAACTAATGCATCAAAGACAAACAAGCGATGAATGGTGCATTCCTTACATGGGCATCTTTTAGAATACGGGTGATGTTTGTTATGATTCTGACAATACTTGCAGATTCCATGCGATTCGGAGTTTATTACTGTTAAGATGTGTCCACACACGAATTGAATCTTTTTTCAAATGCTTTTTTTACATCAAATAAAAAATGCAGAAAATTAATGTATCAAAGACAAACAAGAAATCAAAGAAAGGTGGGACAGGTTGGTAGGCATATGAAAAAAATCTGGTGTGAACATCACACGACTTTCCTTATCCTATTGAATGATGCTTATTTGAGTGTTCTTTTACCCTAACTTTTGCAATATCCAATATCTCTAACCGTTTTGTCGCGATAGCTGAAAACCGCCAAAAACGGTCGAAGTCTGTCCAAAAGCGGTCAAAATACCGCCAAGTGCAGCAACCATCTCAACCAAACGTATCATTGTCACATTTGTGAATTACATACCAAATTTCAAGTCTCTAGCTTATACCGTTCCCGAGATATTCTTAAATTACACCGAAAACCGCCAAAAAGCGGTAAAATGCCGCCAACCGTTGCACCGGTCTTAA
>NW_007391182.1:0-1303 GCF_000475195.1 Diaphorina citri | reverse complement strand
AAATAATCAATAATTAACCATAATCAACAGAACACAGCATTTTAAACTTTGATCAAAAATGCTGATTTCTGATTTGTTGAATTATTCTTCCTCCTAGACTTTTCTTACGTTTCTTGTCAGGGTCTGCTTTTTTTGTCAGTCCCTTCCAGGCAGTAATGGTTATTTTAATCATCGATTATCTCAAATTGTGCTCCCGACCCTTAGTAACTAACAATCTCTTTAAAACAATGGTCGATAAGCTCTTTCGTCTTTTAGCGACGATATTGTATGTACAATCGTACATGTAGGTACAACAAATCGTCAAAGTCCAAACAAAAAGACGCACACCACGTTTCTTCAACAATTTTGTTTAGGTACATCCAAACTGACAGGTTGACAGACCAGAGTCCCAGTGGGATTGTTTGAAGAAAACGAGTGAAGAAAAATAAAAAATAGTGAAAAAAAAAAGAAGAAGAAAATAGTGAAAAATAAACAAACATGCAGTACAAATCATTAATTTCACTACTTTTTAGTGACACAATTAGGTCAGGGTCAAAAGTCAAAACAGCGCGTTGGGGAATTGTGGAATAATTGACAGGTTTTCCGTACGAAAGACGTACTTTAGAAATGAGAATTAATGTTTTATGTGGATATGTAGGTACTTACCTACTATTCATACTTCGACAGTTTCTTGTTCTTCTCGCTTATCATTGTTTCATATTTTGTAATTTACAAAATAATTTCATCTTATTATTGGGACGGACAATAGGTACCTACTAGCTAATGTTGTCTCCTTTTCCATTATGTGACAATTCATTGTGGAATGGATCCAAAAAATTCCGAAAAATTTACGTCCAAAAAATTCCATTCTTACCACCTCCATGATGTTGTGAATTTGCTATCCATTCATTGAACGAAAAGCGTGAAAAATAGTTTAAATTGCTGTAAATAAACGCAAATCCTTGTCACAAATGTCGTTCCTCAATTCATACACCTCAATAACTTGACTTGGACTCGAACCACCAACCTTCAAATCTGAAGTCCACCGCTGAGGTTGGTTATTCTACCTACAAAATACATATTATGCATTCTACCTACATGCAGGTAGATACCAATTTCCCTAGATAATTCACAAATAAAATTAATGTAGAAATTTACAATGTAGGTACATACTCGTACATACCTATCTGGCATCTACCTACCCACCCACAGAGTAGAGGTATTAATGGAGCAGTTGCAAATGGGTAAAAATTATAAATAAATGGTCAATTCTTATGTAAAAAGTTGGGAAAAATCCAAATCCGAGGTCAAAACTCCGAAAAAA
>NW_007391181.1:0-1303 GCF_000475195.1 Diaphorina citri | reverse complement strand
CAGTATTGTGTGTTTGATGGCGTATGTCAGTATCTATAGTTTAGTAATTGAGTTAATATCAGAGCAGTTATTACCTACTACAATACATGTAGGTAAATATACATAGCTAGTGGACATTATAGAGGTAAATACCTACGTGGTAAGTAATGTAAGCATAGAAAAAGATACATTAAGTAATACCTATGTACGACGTGTTCATGAAAATATTTTAATAATAAACATTCTTTCCAACTCAATATGTACCTAAAATAAGGGTGAAGGAATGCATCAAAACGCGATTTGAAAAGCTAAAAAGCGAAAAAGGGAAGAAACTGAAGTACAGGCAGGGGAAATCATAAAATTAAAACATACCTACAGGTAGGTAGGTATGTGAGAGATTGGAAAAGGAAATTTATTCGGGAACACGTTTCCCGAATAATTTTGATGATCTGAACTACGCAATGTAATAATAAAATCGTTTTGTATGTAGATGAAACCAGGAATGTTAAAGAAAATGGATGTCACCCTGACTTTTTTTACATCCACAAAAATATTAAATCCCTCTTACCTATTTCGTTAGAAATTCGATCTTACCCAGAGGAAAATTTCCACGATTTTGGCACAAAGCCATCGGAGATTACAGAATACAGAAATAGGTACCAAGAATCGTATGGTGGATGTGCATTTTTTGCCGCCTGTAGACATCTGAGTCACCATCAAGGTAAGGGTTAAGGGTTCTATAGGTACTGGGCGTTGGGCGGTTTAGTATAAATTCTCTTCATTTGCAAGGAAGATTAAAGCCACATTCCCTTTGCTTTATAAATACAACTGCATTCCAAAAATGAGAGTAAATCTCGCCTGATAATTTAATAGAAAACGATGTCTTCCATTTGAATTATTAGTACCTACTTGTTTTTTTCTACCTACTTCCAAACATTAATTAACTATTTCTAGTTCAAGCAAAAAGTTTCCCCAGCACGTACTACATTATGATTAAATTCTTAATAAATTTCATCCCTACTCTCCCTCTTTCTTCTATTTTCGTTCTCACTCCTCTGTCATATTACATCTTCTAATATGGGTAGGTAAGTTCTCTGTTCAAGCAAAAAGTTTCCCCAGCACGTACTACATTATGATTAAATTCTTAATAAATTTCATCCCTACTCTCCCTCTTTCTTCTATTTTTGTTCTCACTCCTCTGTCATATTACATCTTCTAATATGGGTAGGTAAGTTCTCTGCTAACACTAACACAGGTATATAATATCTACCTACGTACTGAGAAAAGGAATTCCCTAAAATTTAATATTAAAAATGAGAACAAT
>NW_007391180.1:0-1303 GCF_000475195.1 Diaphorina citri | reverse complement strand
TAGATAGATAGATAGATAGATAGATAGATAGATAGATAGATAGATAGATAGATAGATAGATAGATAGATAGATAGATACTTATACAATATAAAATAGACTGAATGGAAGAGATAAAAAAACATATTATGTAGGTTACTGGTTACCTACTTCTTGGGAAACATGCTCTTTGTTACTTGAGATTTTAGACAAACTTTTTGGTCATATAGTGCCTGTAATAAAATTGTGTTGAAGTTTGGATATGTGCTGTCTTTATTTGTTGGTCTTCGTGATATACAAAGAGTACCCTGTTACAGCAATGCCTAACATAACCTTTTTCGTAGTCCACCCTCACTTACCACCTGTCAATTTTATAGTAGCGATCTTATGTCAATGTCCCTGTTCAAAAAGCCTTAAGGTACATTTTACCCTTTGGAGTATCATACTAAACAAGTTTAAACAAATTCGAGGAGTTAGGTGTATTGCAAGTCTTTGAAGTTGCTATTTGCTTTTTTTCTCGATTTTAATTAAATATTTGCAACACAATTACGTAAATCCTTCCTCCTCAACTGCCTACTTAACAGTGCAATTTTCCGCTATTAGCATCAGAATGCATATAGGCATCTAGCTTCGTCGGTAGGCTGCATTCATAGGAAAATTTGCATTTGAAATGCATTGAGCTAACTGATCCATCCCTTAAATGAGTAGATATAAATCCACAATACATTATTAATTTATTATTCATATTTATTATGTTTGGTCAGATTGTAAAAAAAGCCCTTTCCTTACATTTTTTTACGTGGGAATTTTCAAGGTTTACAAAAGAGTCCTTTATAAATATTAGCCAGATAAATCTCCCACATGAGAAAGATGCAATCACCACTGCAGCTACAGTTTCTGCATAAGAAATTCTAGTTGCACGAATTATACTGCTCTTCAATCCTTTACTGGAAATGGGAAAATTCAGATGATATTTTCCTTTTGAACTCTGATGAAGTTCAATTTGATTATTAGGTACTAAAGATAGGTAGGTATCTACATAACGTGTACCTACTCAAGATATGTATGTACAATTGTACATTGTACCTAGGTACTATCTTTGTTGCAAATGGGGTGTGGCATATCAAAGAGTGCTATTTCAGGAAACATGAGGCTACAAGTTCCCTAAGACTACAGAACCTTCTGGGAGGAGACAGTAGAACGGAAGAGGAATAATAATGACAGTAACAGGAATAGAACCCAGAACATGATCATTGTCAGCTCAAGTGCCTCTTCAAGTTGAAATGTTTTACAAATGAGGGATGTTTGCATATGCATACTAATAAA
>NW_007391179.1:0-1303 GCF_000475195.1 Diaphorina citri | reverse complement strand
TACGTTGACACAACTCCCACGAAGTGCACGCTGTCTCGTTACACCTTTCTCCCGAATTTGCATAAAAGGAATTCTCGCACTTACAAACCGCTCCTCCAGTGGTCGCACTTGTAATTCTCGAAACTCCTCAGGAACTGGTGGGAACAGGAATCCATTAGTAGCTGCCATCGGAGGAACCTTCTTGTCCTTTAAAAGATATTTCCTACAAGTAGAACATAGAGTAAGCGATTCACCTTCATTCCTACGCACATTGCATACTTCTTGCCAACCGGAGTAGATATTTTTTTCAATAACAGATACCATTCTCGAAACTCCTCAGGAACTGGTGGGAACAGGAATCCATTAGTAGCTGCCATCGGAGGAACCTTCTTGTCCTTTAAAAGATATTTCCTACAAGTAGAACATAGAGTAAGCGATTCACCTTCATTCCTACGCACATTGCATACTTCTTGCCAACCGGAGTAGATATTTTTTTCAATAACAGATACCTCTGAGTGAATAGTTACAGATGACCTAAACATGAGTTGACCACAACAACAACATACATGGGTGGGTCCCTGCTTGATACGCTCCTTGAATTCCGAATACATGACATTGTAAGACGTCCGCTCCGCTGCTCGTTCTATACGACGTTGCCGCTCCGCATCCCTGCGTACTGGGTCTTCCCTCAGTACTTGCCTTGCTTCTGACTCCCTACGCCTAACATCAGCATCTTCCCTTGCTTTTCTCTTTGCTTCACTCTCCTTTTCTCTCTCATTGCTTCTGACTCCCTACGCCTAACATCAGCATCTTCCCTTGCTTTTCTCTTTGCTTCACTCTCCTTTTCTCTCTCACTTTTCCTCTTTTCTTCGTTCTCTCTAGCTTTTTTCATAGCTTCAGCATTTTTCCCTCTCTCACTTTTCCTCTTCTCTTCGTTCTCCTTTGCTTTTCTCTTTGCTTCATTGTCCTTCTCTCTCTCTCTTTTCCTCTTCTCTTCGTGCTCCCTTGCTTTTCTCTTTGTCTCTCTCTCTTTTCCTCTTCTCTTCGTGCTCCCTTGCTTTTCTCTTTGCTTCATTGTTCTTCTCCCTCTCACTTTTCCTCTTCTCTTCATTCTCCCTTGCTTTTCTCTTTGCTTCATTGTCCTTCTCTCTCTCTCTTTTCCTCTTCTCTTCGTGCTCCCTTGCTTTTCTCTTTGCTTCATTGTTCTTCTCCCTCTCACTTTTCCTCTTCTCTTCGTTCTCCCTTACTTTTCTCTTTGCTTCATTGTCCTTCTCTCTCTCTCTTTTCCTCTTCTCTTCGTTCTCCCTTGCTTTTCTCTTTGTTT
>NW_007391178.1:7378-10849 GCF_000475195.1 Diaphorina citri | reverse complement strand
ATGGCGGGATACCCTGAGGATATGTTAGAGCAGGCGAGAGACCTGATGAAGGAATACGAGTATAGTTTAGATACTAAGGCGCCCTCTGGTGATGAGACTAACAACCGAGAGGAGGAATATTTCAAAACTGTTCAGGTAAGGCTGGGAATTCACTTGATTAAATATTTAATTTCACGGCGTCGAAAGACCCAAGAAATATATCGTTTTTTTTTCCGCGGAAAAGTCTGATGATTCGTCTTTACCCGTGATGGTCGAAGTTCAAACAAGATTTACAAAAACAGACATGGGGGCCTTGTCAATGTGTAAATGAAACAAGCTAGTATTTACTTACTGTTATCAATTGTTTTCTTTATTTTTATTTTCAGGAAGGAGAGTATCAAATGTTCGATTTCCTTCAACAATGTCTGAGTTTGAGTAAACAGAAAGACACCCTCAGTGCAGAATCACTCAAACAACAATTCTCATCTCTATGTTCTTCACTCAATACAGAGCAAGCTTTTGTCAAATCTATACTGGAAAGAGCTTGAAGCAGTGAATATTCCATTCTATCACCACAAGTACAACAGTTCAGTGTGCGAGGAAAAATGGCCTAATGGTCAAAGATCTCGACATTTGAAGGAATCAATTCAAGAAAACTCCAAGTCCATTTTTAGCGAAATTGAATTGGGTATATCACTGGAAAGCTGGCATTGAGATCTATCTAATGATGATGGTTCTATAAGATAATATATACTAGATGTCCTAAAGCTTTCACAATTATTAGTCCATTTTTGCTCTACTGAAAAGCAGTAAAACTGTAAAAGTGAACATAATAGGGTCTTCTTGAATTGACATCTCTAATTTGAAACTTTTTTTTATATTTTTTATTTTTTAAGTTTTACCTTCCGCAGTATTTTTTAATTAATTATTGTTATTTTTTTACATTAAATGTTCTTACGTCCATACTGATGATCATTTTACATAATCCTACTCTTTATTTATTTCTAAAGTTTATTTCACAGCCGCCATTGGTCGCTAAGCACAAAGCTCAGAGTACTCCAATATTCAAAGCTAAAAATTTTGATATCGCATCCTAAAAAAAAATGACTCAGCCAGGAATTGAACCCAGAACCTCCAGCATATAAGCCACACCTACGAGCTGTCTAATGCCCGCTACTCTCACATTCGGACCGTCTGACAGTGGGAACGTGTGTGGCGGAAAAAGCTTTAGACTACGTTCTGTCAGATTGTCTGAGAGCGAGTGGCCGACCTATGCCGCGTTTCAGTCTCTTTAGAACTCGTCAGCTAGACATAACTCTCAGATGCTAGCTAGTCATATGGAACTAATATTTAAACTTACGTGCTACGTACAGAGTTGTAAAAAGTTGCTGTTTGTATTCACTAGCTGTCATTGATTCATGAGATTCCACTGTGCTAATATCCGACTTCCTACGTAGACATTATTCTTGATAAGTCCAATATTAGCTTGCAATGATTTACCTCCGGACAGCTTAGCTACCTGATCTAACAGGTAGGGAGTGATTTGTTTGCCACGAATATTTTCCTTCTTGCATTTGGCGAGACAGGTTTGAATGATTTGGTCCATGTCATGAGCTGAAACAAATAATATACACAATCAGTAAAATCAAGCGTTTAAAGAAAAGAAGCCAACCTAGTTAGCTTGGTTGGTAGCGCGTCTACCTTGTGAGCGCTGGGTCGCGGGTTCGATTCCCGCCCGGGGCGGATTTCATCCTGGACGGATTATGTTCGTTCTCGGAACGGCTGGCTTTCTCCTATCCTTTCTTCTCTCTTCGATTTTGGACGGTAAAACCAGTTAGAGTTCCCTCTATCAAACCTCTTCCGAACAAAAAAAAAACTTATACTCAATGTGAGGGTGTAATAACTTCTTTGGTCGCGCAGAGCGACCGTGCCGTGTGTGAGTGTGAGACCCCGCGAATCTCCCCTCGCGAGAGCTATTTTATTTATCGTCGCGAAAATTTCTTCATTAGGTATTTCTTTGAAGACATTTTTTTCTTTTTTTTTTAGGTGAAAAAAAAAAGACAACGTGGAACAGTGTAAACACTTGATGTTATGGTTTAAAAGTCCAGAGTCGAGTAGGCAAGCGGCTCTATAACGAATTTGAATCTGGCTTTGGGCGGTTTTTTTCGCCATTTTACGGCGGTTGGGTTACCGGTGGCTAGACTATTGGTTCTTCAAAGCACAGCGGCGAAGCAGTGTAAACCTGTCGGATGATATGGTTTAAAGTTCAGCGATCGAGAAATGGCAAGAGCCTCCTATAAAACAAATGTCTGTCTGTCTGTGTGTCTATGTGTATGCCTAGGTCTACCGGACCCTTGAAACCTTAAATCCGAGATCCCTGGAGTTTTGCAGCAAAACCGTACGTTTTGTGCTCGGGTAAGCCTTTTACAACTGGCGGAATGAGGACGGAGGGTAGGAAGGGGAGAGGAGGCCGGGGTGGGGCGAGAAGTGTCCCACTCTTTGTGCCTCACTCTTTTGGCTTCTAACGGCTTTACCGTGTTCTACTCAATTCTGTGTAAGCCGCTACAAAGCAACAAATAGAAACAATAAAAGTTGTTACATGAAAGACTTTAGAAAAGTGTTGTAATTGACACGCCCACCATGTTGAGATAGTCTTAACAGTAAAGATCGGACAAACCAGCAGACAAAATTGTACAGAGGGACATATGTAAGCTACCTCATTTGTGTGTTCGCTACAAATAGAGAAGCAAATTATCTGAAAAATAAGCAGAAGGTTATATAATCAAAACGTGAGTGGATACAAAATATCAGACGAAAAATTTAAGCAATATCCAACCGAATTGTGACAATCATAATACCTTGAACGTACATAGGTATATGAAACATCTGTATTTGTAAAATAGTCTTATAAAACAAGAAAAATTACGGTGCGTAAAAAGGTAAACATAAATTACAACAATAAACTCGACTATTATTAAAATAATTATACTAACTGCGTAAAAAAAGAGAAGCCCTTAAGTCCTTGGGTCACATCACAAAAAGAGTGTAAACCAAGCGTTGTGTATAAATAAATTATTCGGTTCACGGATACTTTCGATGATGTTACCCTATTACTATCTCGATTTTTCACTTCTCAGATGTTTATAGAGTTACATTCAGTCCTTTTCCACATACTTCCGCACGCTTATCATTCATTTTTCCTTTAAGTGATTTTTTGTTCGGCGCGTAGCCTAAATATATTCAGCGTCGTATGCGCGTAGCGCCCCCGAAGCCGCCGACGCGCGAAAAGACCTGTTTAAAACGTGGTGGTGAAAACACAAGGACCATTTTTCTGGAAATTAAATATGTATCCACACCCTATTCAGGAAGATACCCCCTGTCTGTCTGGTCTCTCTCTATCCTGCTGTGGCTTCGCTTATTTATCAGGCAGGGAATATGGAAAAATAATGATAACATTATTATTTCCTTCCTGCCTGATTTTTGTCTAAAGTA
>NW_007391178.1:0-1491 GCF_000475195.1 Diaphorina citri | reverse complement strand
GGGGGCCTTGTCAATGTGTAAATGAAACAAGCTAGTATTTACTTACTGTTATCAATTGTTTTCTTTATTTTTATTTTCAGGAAGGAGAGTATCAAATGTTCGATTTCCTTCAACAATGTCTGAGTTTGAGTAAACAGAAAGACACCCTCAGTGCAGAATCACTCAAACAACAATTCTCATCTCTATGTTCTTCACTCAATACAGAGCAAGCTTTTGTCAAATCTATACTGGAAAGAGCTTGAAGCAGTGAATATTCCATTCTATCAGTCTATCACCACAAGTACAACAGTTCAGTGTGCGAGGAAAAATGGCCTAATGGTCAAACAAAGATCTCGACATTTGAAGGAATCAATTCAAGAAAACCCCAAGTCCATTTTTAGCGAAATTGAATTGGGCATATCACTGGAAAGCTGGCATTGAGATCTAGCTAATGATGATGGTTCTATAAGATATACTAGATGTCCTAAATCTTTCACAATTTAGTCCATTTTTCTCTACTGAAAAGCAGTAAAACTGTAAAAGTGAACATAGAGGGTCTTCTTGAATTGACATCTCTAATTTGAAACTTTTTTTATCAATTGTTTTCTTTATTTTTATTTTCAGGAAGGAGAGTATCAAATGTTCGATTTCCTTCAACAATGTCTGAGTTTGAGTAAACAGAAAGACACCCTCAGTGCAGAATCACTCAAACAACAATTCTCATCTCTATGTTCTTCACTCAATACAGAGCAAGCTTTTGTCAAATCTATACTGGAAAGAGCTTGAAGCAGTGAATATTCCATTCTATCACCACAAGTACAACAGTTCAGTGTGCGAGGAAAAATGGCCTAATGGTCAAAGATCTCGACATTTGAAGGAATCAATTCAAGAAAACTCCAAGTCCATTTTTAGCGAAATTGAATTGGGTATATCACTGGAAAGCTGGCATTGAGATCTATCTAATGATGATGGTTCTATAAGATAATATATACTAGATGTCCTAAAGCTTTCACAATTATTAGTCCATTTTTGCTCTACTGAAAAGCAGTAAAACTGTAAAAGTGAACATAATAGGGTCTTCTTGAATTGACATCTCTAATTTGAAACTTTTTTTTATATTTTTTATTTTTTAAGTTTTACCTTCCGCAGTATTTTTTAATTAATTATTGTTATTTTTTTACATTAAATGTTCTTACGTCCATACTGATGATCATTTTACATAATCCTACTCTTTATTTATTTCTAAAGTTTATTTCACAGCCGCCATTGGTCGCTAAGCACAAAGCTCAGAGTACTCCAATATTCAAAGCTAAAAATTTTGATATCGCATCCTAAAAAAAAATGACTCAGCCAGGAATTGAACCCAGAACCTCCAGCATATAAGCCACACCTACGAGCTGTCTAATGCCCGCTACTCTCACATTCGGACCGTCTGACAGTGGGAACGTGTGTGGCGGAAAAAGCTTTAGACTACGTTCTGTCAGATTGTCTGAGAGCGAGTGGCCGACCTAT
>NW_007391177.1:0-1303 GCF_000475195.1 Diaphorina citri | reverse complement strand
CGGGATAATATCCGGCCCAGATCCCCCCTTCAACACCTCCACTGTCAAACACCTCCACCAGTTCCATTTTTTGTCCTCGCTACCTCCCCCTCATCGTTTTTCACCTTCTTATTTAGATAATAATCTGTCTTTTGTGTGAAAAGTCAACCGTTAAAGAAAATAAACTCATCCAGTCCCCTCCATCCGTTTTTCTTTCTCGTCCTCGCAGTGGCGTAGCCTCCAGGGAAGGTAGAGAAACACACCGCTGTTCGGATTTTTCTCCAAAAAGTTTAACTTCCAGTGGTCACTTTTGGATTCTAGCTTCTACAAACTACAAAATAAGATCCGTTTTTCTTTCTCGTCCTCGCAGTGGCGTAGCCTCCAGGGAAGGTAGAGAAACACACCGCTGTTCGGATTTTTCTCCAAAAAGTGTAACTTCCAGTGGTCACTTCTGGATTCTAGCTTCTACAAACTACAAAATAAATCTAGTCAATGAGATGTTTGGAATTGATGCTTCAGTGCAGTCTGAGAGCCAGAATTTTGTTCATAAATATGGCCATAAAGACCACCAGCAGATATTGAATTGCATACATATGATGGGTTTATATAGGTACTAAGAGTTTAAATTTATATCTACGTTTTTTTTTTTAAAAAATCTCATGACACGCCACTGCCTTCTGCTCCTCCATCTCCTCCTACTCCTCCTCCGATCTTTCTCCCCCATAAAGACCACCAGCAGATATTGAATTGCATACATATGATGGGTTTATATAGGTACTAAGAGTTTAAATTTATATCTACGTTTTTTAAAAAAAAATCTCATGACACGCCACTGCCTTCTGCTCCTCCATCTCCTCCTACTCCTCCTCCGATCTTTCTCCCCCTCCTCCTACTCCTCCTCCTCCTCGAACTTTCTTCGATCTTTCTCCCTCCTTTTTCTTTTAAAATAAGTAAAATAATAAATAATAATAATGAAAAAAGCGTTTACAATATGCGTTCTCAAAGATGCCGATCCATCTTTGTCAGAAGGCGTTAGACGTTAGACTAACACTTCCCCTGTTTCTCTTCCTCCTCCTCCCCTCCTCCTCGAACTTTCTTCGATCTTTCTCCCTCCTTTTTCTTTTAAAATAAGTAAAATAATAAATAATAATAATGAAAAAAGCGTTCACAATATGCGTTCTCAAAGATGCCGATCCATCTTTGTCAGAAGGCGTTAGACTAACACTTCCCCTGTCTCTCCTTCTCTTCCTCCTCCTCCTCCTATATCTGCACTTTCTTATGCTCCTTATTAGCCTTTTCCTCCTCTTTCTTCTGTCTCTTCCTC
>NW_007391176.1:0-1303 GCF_000475195.1 Diaphorina citri | reverse complement strand
TCATGAACTAGGGATAAAAACTATATCTGCTTACAGTCCCAGGTACCGAAGATCCCCATTGGTTTAAGAATAATCACATTTTGTTTGGTCCTTCTGGCCCCGTTGCTTTTTTTAGAATTGGAAAAAAATTGAGGTTAACCTTTGTCTGATCAGACCACATGTCTGACCATCTGCCTACCTAGTGACTTTTTAGTGGAAAGTGGAGTTTTTTTTTGGATTTAACTCATTTTTTTGTGCTTTTTGGCTCTTCCACCTGTTGAGCCTTTAGTCAAGACCGCACTGTCTTGAATTTTTACTTTTTCTTAATTTGAATTCAACTTGTGCTTTTGCTCTTCCACCTGTTGAGCTTTATCCGAGACCCTTGTCTTGAAACTTTTTTAGTTAATTGGTAAATTTGTGCTTTTTCTTTTCAACATTTGGAGTTTTTTTAGTGCAAGACCCTTGTCTTGACTTTTTGGATTAATTTTTGTGCTTTTTGCTCTTCCACCTGTTGAGCTTTATCTGAGACCCCTGTCTCAAACCTTTTAGTTTTGTGATTTCAATTTTTTGCTTTTTACTTGTTGATTTTTTAGTTTATACCCTTGTTTTTTGGATTTTTTCCCTTTTTCCTAAAACCGTGCTTTTTTTGGACCTTTCCTACTTGAGTTGGTAAGTTGTAATCGAGACACCCAGTCTCCCCCGTTGGTAGTAGTTTTTTATTTTTCTTGCCTAAAGTAGGTACCTAGCATTTTTTATCTTGCCTTTTTTCATTAGACACCTTGGTCTTGTGAAAGTGTAATTTTTTTTATAGCCCAATTTTGAATTTTCTTTTTATTGATTTTCTCTCATTTTTTTTGAGCCTGTTAGTTTTGAGGCATTTTGCACCTTTCAAATTGATTTGTGAATTTATTCAATACCTACCTATACTTGTTAGAATTCCATTTGATTGTCCCCCTGGACTTTTTCTTTAAATACCTACCACAAATTTGTTGTGTTTTGACCTACCTAGTTATCTTTTTACTTTCTTTTGCTTTTGATAGTTTAGTGTCAAATTAGTATTTACCTACCTAACACCCCCCTTGGTGAGTTATTGAAAAATTTTTATTTGATTTTTTTTTTTTTCTTTTTATCTATTTGCCTTGATTAGTACATTTGATTTTTGATTTTTGCTAGCTAATTGAGTTTTTTGCTTTGTAACTACCTTACCTACATTTGAATTTTCATTTTTATTTTTTTTGCTTCTGCATTTTTATCACCTCTCTTATTAAGATGATTTGTTGTGAATAGTACCTAACTAAATGTTAATTAAATTTTGGCTTTTTTA
>NW_007391175.1:0-1303 GCF_000475195.1 Diaphorina citri | reverse complement strand
TTGTGGCACTTGATTTATTTTGGGAGGAACGACTTGGCGGGGTCTTTTTTATGCCACGAAGTGGTATTTTTTGGGGGTCATATTAAGGTCTCTTCCAACCATACATTTCAATTATGTTTCAGATGGCACTGGAAAATGGCATGGGTGGTCCTCCAGCAATAACTAGACAAAAACTGTTACACTTGATTGATATGGTGAATGATTTGTTAGTCAGTGCAAGTAAGTGACACCAAATGAAATTCACACCTGGTAGATAGATTGTAAATATCAAGAAAGAAAATTTACTTACCTATCTACTCTTCTTCACAAAGTTTTGACATCACATCACAATATCATATTGACTTTGTCTAAAACATGAAGCTTTAATGAAATAGTTAGGGTGGAGGTAGAAACTTTGAAAATATTTGTATCAACCAAATTTCAGCTTCAAAAAGTCTGGTGTGGTGATGTTAGTCAGTGCAAGTAAGTGACACCAAATGAAATTCACACCTGGTAGATAGATTGTAAATATCAAGAAAGAAAATTTACTTACCTACCTACTCTTCTTCACAAAATTTTGACATCACATCACAATATCATATTAACTTTGTCTAAAACATGAAGCTCTAATGAAATAGTTAGGGTGGAGGTAGAAACTTTGAAAATATTTGTATCAACCAAATTTCAGCTTCAAAAAGTCTGGTGCTGATCAAATGAGTGAGTAAGAGCCCATACCCACTTGTTAGTTTCACCCATTTTTTTTTTCTTTTTTTTCTGAACATCCTGTGTTAACCCATTTGTTTGAGAAAAGGTAAAAAAGAGAAGAAGAAACATGAATTAATATTTTAACTTACCATTCTTTGTTCCATTTTAGAAAACACAAATAGCATAGAGTGGGAAAGTATAGCTGATACTCTGGCTGATTTTCTCGATGAACAAATGGACGTTGTATTTGAAGACAACTCCCCTGATGAGGTGGCAGTGCAAATTGTAGACCTGTACAAACTGTTTGTTGTTCCTAGCCACGCGGAACTGTTGACTGCTGTCAATTCAATGAAATTCACTACACCTATTGTTTCCGATGTTCTTCATGTGAATGTACCTGTAACTGAGGTAATGCATTTTTTTATAATTAGAGTGTGCCAAATATTTATTAGTGTGAAAAAAATATTTATTAGAGTGTGCCAGACTTTTGTTCCTTTTTTTCAAACTTGAGTGTATAACTCTACCATGAGGTCGCACTTTAAAATTTATACAAAAAATCCTTGGACAAAATGTCAAAAAACACATGCAACCAACGGACGATGCTCTGACTTGGTATGAT
>NW_007391174.1:0-1303 GCF_000475195.1 Diaphorina citri | reverse complement strand
TTTGATTTTTTAAGGATTTCCTCTTTCAGACGTTGAGCGTTCTCCCTTTCAGTGACGATTAGTAATGCATCATCTTTCATTTTTCTAACCGACTTCACTTGTAGGCCCATTTCATCTGGGTTGATGGTCTCTCTCATGGATTTCAGCATATCTGAGTAGGATGAGCTTGCCGAGTTTACAACAATTGTGTCAAATTTGTTTTCTTTTTGAAAGTTCCGACTTTCCCTCTTGGGCAGGAAAAATTCGACATAGACATCTGACTGGAGGAGCATAATTTCGGAGAGCTTCCTGAAGATTACTCTTAACTTTTGGTCCGGTGTTACAACAGCAATTTTCTTTCTGCCTCCTATCATGACTGTTTGCAGGTCTTTTAGGGCCTTGAAGTAATTTTCCATTGTGTCTCCACAAGTTACATAAACACGGGTACAAGATTCAACACTATTTCTAGTTCTAGTTATGTTTTCTAGATACTGCACTTGGTCCTTTGTGTTTTCTTTTTCCAGGATATCTTTCAGTCCTGTATACTTTTCTTTGAATTTACTCGTAATAAATGTAGTGTCTTCGGGGGATTTGAGGACTAGGAGAAAATCTGCATCTTCTGCATCCGTGAGTGGGTTTCCAATTTTAGCAGTTGTTTTATGATAGGCCTCTTCTGGCCATGTTCTCTCAACAAGCTTTTTGATGTTTTCATTAAATACATCAGCGTTTTCAGTGTGGGTCTCAGCTACTAGAGATTGGATCTCTGTGGCGAGCTCCTTCTCTTCCATCAGTGCCTTTTTACATCTGGAGCATATTAACTCTTCGGTGGGTTCAGGATCAGTTGGGGGTTTTATTTCTTCCACTTTTCTCTGGACAGCTGTATTTTTCAGGATGTCCAGTATTTTACTTTCTTTGATTGTTTCAGCCAGCAAGCTAAGTTTCTCACTGGATCCCCTTGTCTCAGTCTTCGTCTTCGCACTAAGAGTACAGGTGAGTTTCTGTATTTCTTTCAGCATTTTTTCTACATAGTCGACTAGTTTCAGTGTGTCGTCTTTAGCAATTTCTTCTTCTCCAGCAGCAACCGGTGAGAGTTGGTCGATTTTCCTCTTCTTTGTATCTATTCTACTCTTAGGCGTTCCCGTGGGCGTGCGTCCAGAGAGATTCGGTCCCAAGATTCCAGGATCATCATCCACAATCATCAGGTCATTGTTTGGTTGGACATTCCCAACCCCCGTGCCAACTTTTGGGGGGTGTTGTAACCGCACTGGATCAATAGGGGGGGGTAAGCCCCCCGACTGGCCACTCATCTGGTCTGCCCAACTTT
>NW_007391173.1:0-1304 GCF_000475195.1 Diaphorina citri | reverse complement strand
TCATTCATGAATGCACCTTGAGATAAAACCCCCTCCTCAAGACTAGATACACATTACAACGATACCCTATGCAGCTATCACCTATGCACCTTTAGATAAGACCCTATCTATCTCAAGACTAGATACACGATACCCTATGCAGCTACGCACCTTTAGATTAGATAACTACCTTCTAATGCAACTGATCTTTCCCTTCTTCTGCTTAAGGAACTAGGATATGATCTACGATCTACCCCCTCTTTCACTCTATAACAGATGCAACTACAATGTTACACCATTTACTCTAACCCCCCTCTCTTTCAGACCTTATTCTTTCTCTCAATAGTTTCTATGCAACAAATAGTTTCTATGCAACATGCACTGTTTGTGTACTTCTACCTCTCCTAGTATCCTACTACGAGGCAACTCAAGTATCTCTACCTTTGTTCTATCTTGGTTATCTCAATCCACCTACACAAGAAGTTCCTTTAGATTAGATAACTACCTTCTCAAGAAACTGATCTTTCCCCTCTTCTGCTTAAGGAACTAGGATAGGATCTACCCCTCTTTTACTCTATAACAGATGCAACTAGAATGTTACACTATTTACTCTAACCCCCTCTCTTTCAGACCTTATTCTTTCTCTCAATAGTTTCTATGCAACAAATAGTTTCTATGCAACAAATAGTTTCTATGCAACATGCAGTGTTTGTGTACTTCTACCTCTCCTAGTATCCTACTACGATGCAACTCGAGTATATCTCTACCTTTGTTCTATCTTGGTTATCTCAATCCACCTACACAAGAAGTCACAATGCCAGAGCTCTTTGTGAGATGGAGCACGGGTTGGAAGTTGTTGAATGATTGCATTTAAATTTAAATACAAGAAGATAAGAACCTATCTTATAGCACCAGCTTGATTCTTTACACAAAAAGTCCATTCTTAGGCTTAGGTGTAGGGACAACTGCCCTAGAGAATGAGTTAAGCTTATACGAATCTACGAATGGTTTAGCTTGGCGGAAATGTCTGTATTTTGGTCTTGGTGATAAATACCATTCTTGGGAAAGTTGTGTTAAGCTTATACGAATCTATCCTATAGTACAGACCCGTCAGACTTTATATGTAATATGTATAATAGTATGAATGAGGAAAAAATTATTGGATGGTATCGACCAAGAACTACTTAACTTCAAGAACTACTTAAAATCATAACTACACCTTCAACAGCAGCAAAAAATAAACAGGTACCTCTTCGGCTCAAATTTATCCAAAGACAACTGAGTTTAAAACCGACTTGGTCTTCTAATCACCCACCTGGAATAAG
>NW_007391172.1:0-1304 GCF_000475195.1 Diaphorina citri | reverse complement strand
CCTTCTCTCTTCGATTTCGGGACGATAAGACCATAGCAGTTACAGTTCCCTCTGTCAAACCTCTTAAAAAAAAAGTTCACACTTATGATAGGTTCATTTTCCTTTTACAGCCAGTCTAGTTACCTTGGAGGGTAGCGTGTCTGCCTAGGTATTAGGTCGCGGGTTCGATTCTCGCCCGGGACGGATTTTATCTGAAACAGATAAGGTTCGTCCTCCTCGGAGCGGCTGGCTTTCTCCTATCTCCTATCCTGTCCTACTTCTCTCTTCAATTTCGAGACGATAAGAACATTTTACAAATGGTACCTAACATAATGTATTGATCAAACTTTGTTTTGTACCTATACATTATGTTATTTCATTTTTAGTCTTGTGATTTTTCTCAACTAATTGACAGTGCAATGGAAGTGACTTTTATTATTGGTTTTTTTAGTGCCTTTGAACGTACCTACTAACCGAATCGTCTGTTAAGTCAATAAATAAATTAATAACCTATTATCTAAATAAAGTTTTTTATCTATACAACCTGTCAAAGTGATTTTCATTGACCTACACTACACATCTAGGTATAAATAATTCGAAAGTTGACATTTCCCTATCTACTACCTACATAGGCAATAGGCATAGGTGTTAATAAATAATTTAAACCCAAATTGGTTTTGTTAAATTTATAATTCCCTTTTTTTATAAGTAAATTTTGCACTTTGTATGGAACTAGGTAGAGCATAATAAAATTTCATTAGAAAGGGATAATAATTTTTTTCCTAATTTCTTAGAAGGCTGTCTCAAAACGTACCTATATGAGTATAATAATCAGCAAAAAGTATTGCGATTCCGATTTTCGCTAGACATACAAAAAAGCCCGTAGGTAGTAGGTACCTATACCTACACTACACGACGCAATAGGTCTCGGAACAGCTAGTACCTACATGCAAAAAGGCTACAAAAGGGTATAGGTAGGTAGGTACCCTGTATTCAACATACCCTCTACAGTAGCTCCTTCTATGTGTCATGTGATTTGATTTCCCATTGTGCCCTTAATAATGGGCTGGGAAATTTTTCTGAGGAGAGGAAGAAAAATCTGTTGTGAACATCACACGACTTTCCTTATCCTATTGAATGATGCTTATTTGAGTGTTCTTTTACCCTAACTTTTACAATATCACTAACCGTTTTGTCGCTATAACTGAAAACCGCCAAAAAACGGTCGAAATCTGTCCAAAAGCGGTCAAAATGCCGCCAACCGTTGCACCGATCTTAACCAAAAGTTTCGTGTCGCATCCTTGTCACATTTGTCATCTGCATGC
>NW_007391171.1:0-1304 GCF_000475195.1 Diaphorina citri | reverse complement strand
TAAGGCAGTTTCCCCTTTCTTATATTGACATGAACTTGACTTTACCAGCTAGCTATATAACATACATATTATATTGTGGCTAAGTATAGAAACATATAGGCTAGGAACTAGGAATGTATGTTATGTTGGTAATTACTAATTACTCATGCTAAGTAATTAGCATTGTTCTCATGGGATTATAGATTATACATATGTATGTACATAGATAATATACCTATACACACATTTACCATTGAAAATTATAACTACAGGGTGAAACAGAACAGACCCACAAGAGTCATTCATTTTACACACTATCAAACAACTAAGAGCGATTGTCTCGGGGGAAAATCAGAATACTCTATTTTCCTTCCTCTATAGTCTAAGTATAAAGGAAAGTAAATAAATACCTACCCATTTAAGAATCTATCTTGTTAGTAGTGCGTAAGTATATCTAAAATTATAACTACAGGGTGAAACAGAACAGAACCACAAGAGTCATTCATTTTACACACTATCAAACAACTAAGAGCGATTGTCTCGGGGGAAAATCAGATTACCAACTCTATTTTCCTTCCTCTATAGTCTACTTATAAAGGAAAGTAAATAAATAAATAATAAGTAAATAAATAATTTAACTGAGGTATAACACATCCCCAACAGGGGAAACAATACCTCAGTATAACTCGATTTTTCATTTTTACATAATTAACTCATTTATTATTTTTTATTATTATTGTTAAGAATGTATAATCTATGTATATGTATAACAAGTATCATAAATAAAGAGTATTATGTTAAATAAAAAATAAAAAAAAAACATCAGAATTGGATAGGATAAGTAAGGAAGTTTTATATATATAGTTCCCTTATTTACCATATATTAGGTATTGTTTATTTCTTATTCTTGGAAATAAACAGGGCTCTGACCCTTGCTTAAAAAAAAGTAAGGGTTGAAAAACTCTATTATTGGGCTGTTTCCCCTGATTTAAGGCTGTTGGAATGCTATATTCTTTAGTGTCGAGCTTCACGATATAGGGTTTAATATTAAAGATCCGGAACCCAGTAACTCGATTGGCTTCCCAGCACCCTAATTTTTCCTCAGTGTATGATTCAGCCTGTATAGCTACCACCGCACAATGCACAGTAGGTATAGCAGGGGTTTCCAACTTCCATGTGTATGCGGGCCACATACTACGTTCGGAGGTACTTTGCGGGCCACATATGTACATACGGGAGCACACCCCCCCCCCAACTTTTCAGAAATGGAGTCCGATCGAATTTTGAGCGCCGCAGGCGAAAATTTTCAAAAATTATTCTCCTAA
>NW_007391170.1:0-1304 GCF_000475195.1 Diaphorina citri | reverse complement strand
GGTTACTGAATTGAAATCCACTAAGTTGAATTTTCAGATTAGGTACCCCTTTGAAATTGGAATACACTGGATATTTTCCACAGTTGAGGAGTACTTGGAGCTTTCTTATCGGATCAAATTTCATGAGCTTGGGGTGACAAAGGATGATACTTTGGTGAAAGCTTCTGAAATAGCTTTGTATGGGTTAAACCAGTCGGACCTCTATCAGAGAAGCAATGAATTGAAACTGAGCCAGGCTAGATGGGATCTTTTGTCAACTATGACAGATGAATTGTACGAAACAGGTATGACAAAGTGTAACTGGTGGAAGATTTTATAAAAAACTCCGCCCCGGGGCGGATGTTATCCTAAAGAGATGAAGTGTGTTCCCGGAACGGCGGGCCGAGCTTTCTCCTATCCTGTCTCCCTGTTTGCTCTTCTTCTTAGACAGTTCCCTCTATCAAACCTCTTCAAAATCCAATATAAATTTCGGGTATTTTATAAGAACCTTTTTGTAACTAGCCAATTACGTCCTCAAGGACGTGAATTTTCAAATACATTTTCTTAGAAGCTTAACCCATCCTTTAAGGCCGTTTGCCCCTACACCTAAGCCTCTAAGTGGGCTTTTTGTGTATGGAGTCAAGCCAAGTACAGGACTTGAGTACATCTACCTAAATACTGACCTCGCTTCGTCAATCAATATTCCATCTGACTAGTTCAACTAGTGACGAAAAATACAAAATCTTCAGCTTAACATAAATTTCATTCATGCCACCTTTCTCTCATCACAGGTTTCTGGAATCTGGGATACGCACTATGCACCACTATTCTTAACAAGTTCCCAGACGATGATGAGTTCATGTTTAAAGTGGAATTGTTCCGGGATCGACTGACAAGATCAAACTTCAAAGACAAGATGTCTGGCAGAACAGCTTTACAACGCGTAGCAGGAAGTAAGGTACAAAAAATAATTATATGGATAAATAGACGATGATGAGTTCATGTTTAAAGTGGAATTGTTCCGGGATCGACTGACAAGATCAAACTTCAAAGACAAGATGTCTGGCAGAACAGCTAAACAACACGTAGCAGGAAGTAAGGTACAAAAAATAATTATATGGATAAATAGATTTAAGGGGAACAGTGTAACTTGAATTTTTGAAAACTAGACTCCTCATGAACTTGCGTTCGTAAAAACGAATTGGGGTTCGTCAACATACTCTCGAACTCCAAAAGCGTGTAGAACTCAACATTAGACACATAGGTAATCAAACTTCCCAGTTATATCCAAGATAATACATTAACTTTTCCACCTAAAAACTAAC
>NW_007391169.1:0-1304 GCF_000475195.1 Diaphorina citri | reverse complement strand
ATTCTTCATACCAAAAAAAAAAAAAAAAATGATAAAGAAGAAAATCTAATGTCAAAGGGGAAAAAATCATGGGTATAGAAAAAAAAAGCATAATTACAGTATTTGTGCAATAATAATATACTGTGTGAACCATGATCTGCAGTGAACCCTCTCTCATCAATGGGACCACCCTGTACACACTTTCTTAATCTACATAATTACCACTAGGTAGCACTAGGTGTGGAGAGATTAGGTGACACGATGAAGTCCTTGTATTGGGCAAACACGTTGATCTGAGAGGAGAAGACAAATATAAAAAAAGTGTTATTTTTGCCAGCCTAGTTAGCTTAGTTGGTAGTGCATCTGCCTTGTAAGCGCTAGGCCGCGGGTTCGATTCCCGCCCGGGGCGGATTTTATCCTGATGGGATAATGTTCGTTCTCGGAACCGCTGGCTTTCTCCTATCCTGTCTTCCTTCTCTCTTCGATTTCGGGACGATAAGACCATAGCAGTTACAGTTCCCTCTGTCAAACCTCTTTAAAAAAAAGTGTTACTATTAGTAAGAATTCACTCGAAAAAGAGTTTTGACAGAGGTAACTGAAGTTTTAACGTCCCGAAATCGAAGAGTGAACGACAGGATACGAGAAGGTCAGCCTTTCCGACAAAGAGCCTGTTGAGCCTTATCTGTTTAGGATAGAGGTCGCCCTGGGCGGGAATCGAACCCGCCACCCAGCGCTTACAAGGCAGACGCGCTACCTTGAAAGATACTTAGGGTCATATTGATCAACAAAATACTGGCTTTCAAGTATCACTGAGGCATCAATTCCAAACAATTGATATTGATAGTGCGGGTTCGATTCCCCCCCGGGGCGGATTTTATCCTGCTGGGATAATGTTCGTTCTCGGAACGGCTGGCTTTCCTTATCCTGTCTTCCTTCTCTCTTCGATTTCGGGACGATAAGACCCTAGCAGTTACAGTTCCCTCTGTCAAACCTCTTAAAAAAAAAAAAAAAGATATTGATAGTACAGGCCAAAATTTGTTTCAGTCTGACTTGAGAGCGAGAATTTCCGTGCCTTTTTTTTTTTCACACTCTCAACACTAAAAATTAATTTTAAAAGGGGCGCAACTTTGAATGTGATCTGCCCTACAAATTAAAAAAGAAAAGTCAATCGTTTACATACCTTATCCTTGAGTTGCTGGCACAGTTGAAGTGCCACGGTGAACAGCACGAGCACCTCATTCAGCCATGGTATTGAGTTCTCGGCCTGGTACTGTTCGAACTTCATCGTGCCCTGAAAGAGTATTCAAAAAAAAAAAAAAAAATAA